>NC_052160.1:82715189-82908059 GCF_902713615.1 Scyliorhinus canicula
ATGGAGCGGTGGGATTTGGACCGCGGGAATGGAGCGGTGGGTTTCGGACCTCGGGAATGGAGCGGTGCGGTTCAGGCCTTGGGAATGGAGCGGTTAATTCGGGCCTCCGGAATGTAGCGGTGGTGTTCGGTCTTCGGGAATGGAGCGGTGGGGTTCGGGTCTCGGGAATGGAGCGGTGGTGTTCGGTCTTCGGGAATAGAGCGGTGGGGTTCGGACCTCGGGAATGGAGCTGTGGGTTTCGGACCTCGGGAATGGAGCGGTGGGGTTCGGACCTCGGGAATGGAGCGGTGGTGTTCGGTCTTTGGGAATGGAGCGGTGGGGTTCGGTCTTCGGGAATGGAGCGGTGCGGTTCGGCCTCGCGAATGGAGCGGTGGGGTTTGGGTCTCGGGAATAGAGCGGTGGGGTTCGGTCTTCCGGAATGGAGCGGTGGGGTTCGTATCTCAGGAATGGAGCGGTGGGTTTCGGGCCTCTGGAATGGAGCGGTGGGATTTGGGCCTCGGGAATGGAGCGGTGGGGTTCGGGCCTCGGGACCCGAGTGGTGCAGTTCAGGCCTCGGGAATGGAGCGGTGGGGTTCGGTCTTCGGGAATGGAGCGGTGGGGTTCGGGCCTTGGGAATGGAGCGGTGGGGTTCGGGCCTCGGGAATGGAACGGTGGGATTCGGCCTCAGGAATGGAGCGGTGGGGTTCAGGCCTCGGGAATGGAACGGTGGGGTTCAGGCCTCGGGAATGGAACGGTGAAGTTCGGGCCTCGGGAATGGAGCGGTGGGGTTTGGGCATCGGGAATGGCGTGGTGGGGCTCGGGCCTCAGGAAAGGAGCCGTGGGGCTCGGGCCTTGGGAATGGAGCTGTGGGTTTCAGGCCTCGGGAACCAAGTGGTGCAGCTCAGGCCTCGGGAATGGGGAGGTGGGGTTCGGGACTCGGGAATGGAGCGGTGGGGTTCGGGCCTCGGGAATGGAGCGGTGGGGTTCGGGCCTCGGAATGGAGCGGTGGGTTTCGGTCTTTGGGAATGGAGCGGTGGGGTTCGGGCTTCGGGAATGGAGCGGTGGGGTTCGGGCTTCGGGAATGGAGCGGTGCAATTCGGGCCTCGGGAATGGAGCGGTGGGGTTCGGACCTCGGGAATGGAGCGGTGGGGTTCGGGCCCTGGGAATGGAGCGGTGGGGTTCGGGTCTCGGGAATGGAGCGGTGGGGTTCGGTCTTCGGGAATGGAGCGGTGCGGTTCGGCCTCGGAATGGAGCGGTGGGGTTCGTATCTCAGGAATGGAGATGTGGGATTTGGGCCTCGGGAATGGAGCGGTGGGGTTCGGGCCTCGGGACCCGAGTGGTGCAGTTCAGGCCTCGGGAATGGAGCGGTGGGGTTCGGGCCTCGGGAATGGAGCGGTGGGTTTCGGGCCTCGGGAATGGAGCGCTGGGGTTCGGACCTCGGGAATGAAGCATTTGATTCAGGCCTCGGGAATGGGGCGGTGGTGTTCGGGGCTTGGGAATGGAGTGGAGGGGTTTGGGTCTCGGGAATGGAGCGGTGGGGTTCGGGCCTCGGGAATGGAGCGGTGGAATTCGGGCCTCGGGAATGGAGCGGTTGATTTGGGCCTCGGGAATAGAGCGGTGGGTTTCGGGCCTCGGGAATGGAGCGGTGGGATTCGGGCCTCGGGAATGGAGCGGTGGGATTCGGGCCTCGGGAATGGAGCCGTTGATTCGGGCCTCGGGAATGGAGCGGTGGGGTTCGGGACTCGGGAATGGAGCTGTTGATTCGCGCTTCGGGAATGGAGCGGTGGGGTTCGGGACTCGGGAATGGAGCGGGTGGGGTTCGGGCCTCGGGAATGGAGCGGTGGTGTTCGGGAATCGGGAATGGAGCCGTTGATTCTGGACTCGGGAATGGAGCGGTGGGGTTCGAGTCTCGGGAATGGAGCGGTGTGGTTTGGGCCTCGGGAATGGAGCGTTGGGTTTCGGGGCTCGGGAATGGTTGGTGGGGTTTGGGCCTCGGGAATGGAGCAGTGGGGTTCGGCCTCGGGAATGGAGCGGTGGGGTTCGGGCCTCGGGAATGGAGCGGTGGGGTTCGGGCCTCGGGAATGGAGCGGTGGGGTTCGGGCTTCGGGAATGAAGCATTTGATTCAGGCCTCGGGAATGGGGCGGTGGTGTTCGGGTCTTGGGAATGGAGTGGAGGGGTTTGGGTCTCGGGAATGGAGCAGTGGGGTTCGGGCCTCGGGAATGGAGCGGTGGGATTCGGGCCTCGGGAATGGAGCGGTGGGGTTCGGGCCTCGGGAATGGAGCGGTGGGATTCGGGCCTCGGGAATGGAGCGGTGGGGTTCGGGCCTCGGGAATGGAGCGGTGGGATTCGGGCCTCGGGAATGGAGCGGTGGGATTCGGGCCTCGGGAATGGAGCGGTGGGGTTCGGGCCTCGGGAATGGAGACGTTGATTCGGGACTCGGGAATGGAGCCGTTGATTCAGGCCTCGGGAATAGAGCGGTGGGGTTCGGGACTCGGGAATGGAGCCGTTGATTCAGGCCTCGGGAATAGAGCGGTGGGATTCGGGCCTCGGGAATGGAGCGGTGTGGTTCGGGCCTCCGAAATGGAGCCGTTGATTCGGGACTCGGGAATGGAGCAGTGGGGTTCGGCCTCGGGAATGGAGCGGTGGGGTTATGGCCTCGGGAATGGAGCGGTGGGGTTCGGGCCTCGGGAATGGAGCGGTGGGGTTCGGGCTTCGGGAATGAAGCATTTGATTCAGGCCTCGGGAATGGGGCGGTGGTGTTCGGGTCTTGGGAATGGAGTGGAGGGGTTTGGGTCTCGGGAATGGAGCAGTGGGGTTCGGGCCTCGGGAATGGAGCGGTGGGATTCGGGCCTCGGGAATGGAGCGGTGGGGTTCGGGCCTCGGGAATGGAGCGGTGGGATTCGGGCCTCGGGAATGGAGCGGTGGGGTTCGGGCCTCGGGAATGGAGCGGTGGGATTCGGGCCTCGGGAATGGAGCGGTGGGATTCGGGCCTCGGGAATGGAGCGGTGGGGTTCGGGCCTCGGGAATGGAGACGTTGATTCGGGACTCGGGAATGGAGCCGTTGATTCAGGCCTCGGGAATAGAGCGGTGGGGTTCGGGACTCGGGAATGGAGCCGTTGATTCAGGCCTCGGGAATAGAGCGGTGGGATTCGGGCCTCGGGAATGGAGCGGTGTGGTTCGGGCCTCCGAAATGGAGCCGTTGATTCGGGACTCGGGAATGGAGCCGTTGATTCAGGCCTCGGGAATAGAGCGGTGGGGTTCGGGTCTCGGGAATGGAGAGGTGGCGTTCGTGCCTCGGGAATGGAGCGGTGGGGTTCAGGCCTCGGGAATGGTTGGTGGGGTTCGGGCCTCGGGAATGGAGCGGTGGGGTTCGGGCCTCGGGAATGGAGCGGTGGGGTTCGGGCCTCGGGAATGGAGCGGTGGGGTTCCGGCCTTGGGAATGGAGCGGTGGGGTTCGGGCCGCGGGAATGGAGCAGTGTGGTTCGACTTCGGGAATGGAGCGGTGGGGTTCGGGCCTCGGGAATGGAGCGGTGGGGTTCGACTTCGGGAATGGAGCGGTGTGGTTCGACTTCGGGAATGGAGAGGTGTGGTTCGGGATTCGGGAATGGAGCGGTGGGAGTCGGGCCTCGGGAATGGAACGGTGGGGTTCGGGCCGCGGGAATGGAGCGGTGGGATTCGGGGGTCGGGAATGGAGTGGTGGGGTTCGGTCCGCGGGAATGGAGCGGTGGGGTTCGGGCCGCGGGAATGGAGCAGTGTGGTTCGGGCCTCGGGAATGGAGCGGTGGGGTTCGGGCCTCGGGAATGGAGCGGTGGGGTTCGGGCCTCGGGAATGGAGCGGTGGGTTTCGGGCCTCGGGAATGGAGCGCTGGGATTCGGGCTTCGGGAATGAAGCATTTGATTCAGGCCTCGGGAATGGGGCGGTGGTGTTCGGGTCTTGGGAATGGAGTGGAGGGGTTTGGGTCTCGGGAATGGAGCGGTGGGATTCGGGCCTCGGGAATGGAGCGGTGGGATTCGGGCCTCGGGAATGGAGCGGTGGGGTTCGGGCCTCGGGAATGGAGCGGTGGGATTCGGGCCTCGGGAATGGAGCGGTGTGGTTCGGGCCTCCGGAATGGAGCGGTTGATTCGGGCCTCGGGAATGGAGCCGTTGATTCTGGACTCGGGAATGGAGCGGTGGGGTTCGAGTCTCGGGAATGGAGCGGTGGGGTTCGGGACTCGGGATAGGAGCGGTGGGGTTCGGGCCTCCGGAATGGAGCGGTGGGATTTGGGCCGCGGGAATGGAGCGGTGGGGTTCGGGCCTCGGGAATGGAGCGGTGGGATTCGGGGGTCGGGAATGGAGCGGTGCGGTTCGGACATCGGGAATGGAGCGGTGGGGTTCGGGCCTCGGGAATGGAGCGGTGTGGTTCGGTCTTCCGGAATGGAGCGGTGGGGTTCGGGCCTTGGGAATGGAGCGGTGTGGTTCGGTCTTCCGGAATGGAGCGGTGGGGTTCGGGCAACGGGAATGGAGCGGTGGGTTTCGGGCCTTGGGAATGAAGCGGTGCAGCTCAGGCCTCGGGCGTGGAGAGGTGGGGTTCGGTCTTCCGGAATGGAGCGGTGGTGTTCGGGCCTCGGGACCCGAATGGTGCAGTTCAGGCCTCGGGAATGGAGCGGTGGGGTTCGGGTCTTGGGAATGGAGCGGTGGGGTTCGGGCCTCGGGAATGGAGCGGTGTGGTTCGGGAGTCGGGAATGGAGCCGTTGATTCAGGCATCGGGAATGGAGCGGTGGGGTTCGGGTCTCGGGAATGGAGCTGTTGATTCGCGCTTCGGGAATGGAGCGGTGGCGTTCGGGCCTCGGGAATGGAGCGGTGTGGTTCAGGCCTCGGGAATGGTTGGTGGGGTTCGGACCTCAGGAATGGAGCGGTGGGGTTCAGGCCTCCGGAATGGAGCGGTGGGGTTCAGGCCTCGGGAACGGAATGGTGGGATTCGGACCTCGGGAATGTAGTGGTGGGTTTCGCCCTCAGGAGTGGAGCGGTGGGTTTCGGTCTTCGGGAATGGAGCAGTGGGGTTCGGGCCTTGGGAATGGAGCGGTGGGGTTCGGGCCTCGGGAATGGAGCGGTGGGGTTCGGGTCCCGGGAATGGAGCGGTGGGGTTCGGGCTTTGGTAATGCAGAGGTGGGGTTCGGGCCTCGGGAATGGGGTGGTGCAGTTCGGGCCTCGGGAATGGGGTGGTGGGGTTCGGGCCTCGGGAATGGGGTGGTGGGGTTCGGGCCTCGAGAATGGGGTGGTGGGGTTCGGGCCTCGGGAATGGAGCGGTGTGGTTCCGGCCTTGGGAATGGAGCGGTGGGGTTTGGGCAACGGGAGTGGAGCAGTTGATTCAGGCCACGGGAATGGAGCGGTGGGGTTCGGGCCTTGGGAATGGAGCGGTGGGGTTCAGGACTTGGGAATGGAGCGGTGTAGTTTCGGCCTCGGGAATGGAGCGGTGGGGTTCGGGCCTAGGGAATGGAGCGGTGGGGTGCGGGCTTTAGGAATGGAGCGGTGAGGTTCGGGCCATGGGAAACATGTGGAGCAGTCTGGCCTGGACCTTGGGAAAGGAGGTGGGGTTTCGGCCTCAGTGAGAGGTGTTGGTATGTATAAGGATGTGACGGTAAGTGTGTATGAATGTGAGAGACACACATGTGTGTTTGTGTGAGGGAGATGTGAGTATCCGATCTTGGAATCAGCTTTCCAGCATTATTCCTTCCATAAAAACAAGACTTATATCTATTTAACCAGAGTACTTTTAAATTATTACCAGATTAATATATGCATAGATATATCTAGAATAGATTTGTTTGTAAAAAAGTGGGCGCTGACATTATGAGAATGCTTGGGATCTTGGTAGATCATTAGGAGTTTCACGGCTTTAAAAGTTTGGGAAGTCCTGTAAATGTCTGAGTGTCGCCTTGATACTCAGACATTTCAATTGAAGCAAATGCAGAAGCTTTTACCAATAATCGAAAATATGTGATTAAATGTCATATTGTCTGTCCCTGATTCAATTCATTCTTCAATGAGCGGAAGTCTCTTCAGCTCAGGATGCCTTCATCTCCTTAAACTTCTCTGTCGTGTTAAGCACACGGAGATAACACGGGCTGCAACTGGATGCAGCTTTACCTGAGAGATACTCCAGAGCTTGAAGTTAGTTCAATATGTTTTATTGAACCTGTCACACAGTTAGCTCAGTCCTCTGTGAGTTTGACTCTCTGCTAACCCAGTGTGATTAATCTGTCTGACTGAACCAGACTAGCTCTTAGCCATGTGCTGTAGGTGTCATATGATATGTACACCCTGACTCACTCTGTAGATGTCACCAGTGGAACGAGGCGGAGTGTGAGTGCCTCGTGCTTTTTATAGTGGGAAACCACCCCAAGTGTTCCGCCTGCTGATTGGTTATGTCCTGTTCTCTGTGTTCATTAGCTGCCTGTGTGTATCTCATTATGTGCATGTCTGCATATCTTAACACTCTCTACCTGATTATCTCTCCCTCTCTCCTCTAAAATGAACCTTAAAACCTATTGGACAGGATTCTCCATTGGGTGACACTGGAATCGGGAAACGTGATTGGGCAGAGAATCGATTTTGATGGCAAAATTGTGGCGGGCGCCGGTTTCACCCCAAATTGCATTTAGCCATTGACTTGACAGCAGCGTCAATGTGCTCCAGAACACATGTACTGTAAATGCTACTGGCATATCATTAACAGGCCTGTCCCGGTTTTTCTCCAGCGCCTCCCAGGTGCTGCACCTCCACTGAGGCCAATTGCCAACAGCAATGTTCACTTTTTTAAATCGTGAAACAGTCACCGTGGCTGCTGAGAGAGAGAGGGGGGTTACGGAAAGTGTCCAACATTGCCATAGTTTACTGACAGTTGTGCTGCTGGCCGGGGGGGGGGGGGGGGGGGGGGGTGGGGGTGGCAGCGGGGGAGGGGGGGGGGTGGCCAGGAGGTGTGCTGTGGGGTCAGGGAAGACAGGCACGGAACAGCACTGCCGAGGCCTGCAAGGCAGCCATTTAGCTGACTGCTCACTGTCAACTTAGGGCCACAGGTAATTTGGATGTCCCCCCAGGGCACCCTCCCTCAGTGCACTCTGGCCCCAGCAGACCCGCACTCCAGCGCAACCAGTGCCACCTTGTTTGGCTGGGATGAATGTGTGTCGGGAGTGTAATGAGTATATGGGGCTGCAGCTTGTCAGCCTTCCGAGTGTCAATCACGGAGCCGGCGTATCCAGCACCATTCCTCATTGAAATTGATTGTGTTCCACATGGAGCCGGTGCTAGCCCCTCCACGGTCACTGAATCGGTCCAGGTGCGGCGCCAGTTTTGCTGTCGTGGAAATCCACGAATCCTGTCCCAGCGTCAGAACTTAGTCTCAAGAACGGAGAATCCCGATCATTGTGTTTGACCAAGCGTTTGGTCACTCCATCAGTGTCTCGGTGTCAAACTGTCTTTGTTAATGCTCATGTGAAATGCCTTGCTACCTGTTAACTAAGTCAAAGGCACAGGAGAATGCAAATTGTTGTGTCATTTGATCATATGCCATCAGGAATATGTCAAACCAGAGTTGGTTATCCATGGCTTGAGATTTGATTCTGTGCAAAGTCACGATGAAGATGAGCTTGAAATGACTCCAGTTGAGGGGCTTGAAACTGGTAAAACTTGAGACTGCAACTTCGTGTGGAAGAGGAATGCTATTTTGAATTTTGTGGCAAATGGGGATGGAAAGCCGAGGAGGGAAACATTTAAATGGTTACTCCTCAAACTGCTTAAAATGTGAAATTCCTTTACAGCAGCTTGAAGAATGAGATGGGAACAATAGTGGGGAATGCTGGCCCAACTGAATGGCTGCCAACTAGATGCAGCATTTAAAGCTGGGAAACAAACTGTTGGTCAGGTAGAGGCATTTGGGTTTAGATGCAAGAACTAACATGGCTGCGGCTTCATTAACACTGTACAAAATTCACACTGATGCAGGAAATTAGGTCAGATAGGAAAATAGATGGTAATAACAGCTTTATGGTCATCAGGGTAGATGTGTAAACTGACATAATGTTGCTGAATAAACTGACTTACCTTTAATCCATTAATGCTTTTTTCTCCCTTACTTGGAATAAGCACAATATACCCACAGAATCAAGTAGTAAGTCACTTCATTGGTTAATCCAAAAACCAAAAATATTTATGATGCGACCATCAATTCACTCAGAGACACGAGTTGAAGTAAACTGTGGCTTTAATCAGCTTACAACTGAGCCTGCCTGCAACTATACTGAACTGAGGGCGGACTCGCTGGACCGCAGCACTTATACTTCCTTCTGGGGGCGGAGCCAAGGGCGCAGCCCTATACATGCTCCTAATCTCCCCCTGTGGGCAGAGCCGCGCAACGGCTCACAGATGGAGCCCACAGGGACACAGAATGTACAGTGTGAATTTATAGTGGTTACACATTCACCACATTCACCCCCTGTTAAAAAAAAATCAAGTCCGGCGGGGGTGACGGGTTTATAGGTTCAGTCGGTCCAGCGCTCGAATCGTGCGTTGAGACCGATGGAGCACTGGAGTAGCAGTCGCTTCGGATGGCTGTGGACAGATGTTCGGTGCGAATCTGAGGGTGGACTCCAGGGGTGGTTCTTCCAGAGCTTCATCCCTGTGGACCAGTGTGATGGGTGGAAGGGGGCGCGGGAAGCAAGTAGGTGCAGGGGCACAGGGCATGGGAGGTCAGGTGGGGTGTAGTGTGGGGGGTACCTCGGTGGTAGTGGTAGTGGTAGCAGTAGTAGATCCTGCAGGTGCCAGGCCCCGGAGGGAAACGGTGTGTTGTCGGAAATCGGGGTGTTCGACAAATGCGTAGTGGGGGTTTGAGTGCAGGAGTAGGAACCTCTCTACCAGGGAGTCTGTTTTATGTGTTTCCGAAGGAGGACAGGGCCCGGTGTCCTCAACCAGGATGGAAGCGAGGCCCCCGTGGTAGTGTCCCGAGGGAAGACAAATAATCGATCATGAGGAGTCTGGTTTGTGGCCGTACAAAGGAGGGACCTAATTGCATGGAGCGCATCGGGGAGGACCTCCTGCCAGTGGGACGTCGGGAGATTCCTGGACTGTAGGGTCAGTAGGACGGTCTTTCAGACCGTCCCGTTCTCCCTCTCCACCTACCCGTTCCCCTGGGGTTATAGCTGGTAGAGGAGGGGTGCGCAGAGGTCTGGGAGTACATACAGTTGGAGGTTGGTGCAGTTGTTGCCCTGTATTGTTAGCGTCGCAATAGTGCGCTCTTGTATCTGAACGGAGTGTGACTCGAGGCGAGGGAGATTGTTTTCTGTGTCAGAAATATCGGGAGAGAGCAGTGCCTTACCAGATCTGGGTGAACGAAGCTCGCGGTGCTCCCGGAGTCGAAGAGGCACAGTGTCTCATATCTGGACGGACATCATGGAGCTCTTGAGGTGCTTTGGCCACAACTGCACTGAGCTGCGGGTAACCGGTGGCATGGTCGGCGGTGCTGGAACGGCCCCATGATGACTGTCCGCGGAGGTCGTAATCGTCGAGTGGCGTAGCGGGTGATGGCCAAGATGGCGGACCCGTTGATCGCACATGGCGGGCGGTGAGCAAGATGTTGCCCAAGATGGCAGCCCCCATTAATCGCACATGGCTGGCCGCGTGGGGGAGGATTGCCAAGATGGCGGCCCCCATGAGTCGCACATATTGTGCGGAGGCGGAGTCGACAGACACGCTGCCACATTGCGGGGTCTGCGGGCCTGTGAGTTGGAGGAGCGAGTGTTCGGGTTAGGTTCAGGTTTGAGGGCGATTCCATAGTTTTTAAGGCGATTAAATTGATGCGACCATCAATTCATTCAGAGACACGAGTTAAAGTAAACTGTGGCTTTAATTGGCTTTAATCGAACTGAGGGCGGACTCACACTTTGGCCAGACAGACCTTAGCGAAGTGCCCTTTCTGCCCGCAGCTGCTGCAGGTCGTGTTGCGGGCCGGGCAGTGCTGCCGGGAGTGTTGGGGCTGGCCGCAAAAGAGGCCCGATAGCCCTCCGTGGTGGCCGGGTGGCCGCACGGCGCAGGCCTGGGGCAGTCTCTGGTCGGGGGTCCACTATGGGGTCGCGTGATCAGCCAGGAACGCATTTAAACTTTGGAAAGATTGCTAGTTTTACCGTGCCCTCCAGGTCCTGGGCCCCTTTCTCGAGAAGACGCTGCCGCACATAATTGGATCGGACCCCTGCTACATACACGTCTAGGACGGCGAGTTCCATGTGCTGGGAGACTGTCACGGCCTGGAAGTTACATTCTCGTGCTAGAGCTTTATGGTCGCACAGATAGTCTTCTAGCGACTCTGCAGGGCGCTGGCGCGAGTTGTAAAGATGTAGACTTCATTCACGGGCCGCACGTACAGACGGTCCAGTATCGCGAGGGCCTCAGTATAAGAGTCAGTTACATCAAGTTGAGTTGAAATACGATGGCTCACCCGTGCGTGGAGAACACTGAGTTTCTGTTCTTCTGTAACAGAGGAGGTAGTCGACGCAGCCAGGTAGGCCTTGAAGCACCGAAGCCAATGCAAAAAAATTTATTTTGCTTCTGCGGCCTGTGGATCGAGTTCCAGTCGGTCAGGTTTGAGGGCTGATTCCACAGTAGTTTTTAAGTCGATTAAATTGATGCGATCATCAATTCATTCAGAGACACGGGTTAAAGTAAACTGTGGCTTTAATCGGCTTACAACTGAGCCTGCCTGTGACTATACTGAACTAAGGGCAGTCTCGTAGGACTGCAGCACTTATACTTCCTGCTGGGGGCGGAGCCCTGTACATGCGCCTCATCTCCCCCTGTGGGCTGAGCCGCGCAACGGCTCACAGATGGAGCCCACAGGGACACAGTAATGTACAATGTGAATTTATAGCAGTTACACATTCACCACAATTTATAAATAAAACATAAATTTCTGAAGATTTACCAGCAGATATTTCAGTTACCAGTCCGCCTTCCTTTTTATATGATAGAACGTCCCCTATACCATATCGTGACGGGTCGCCTGTGAGAACAATTGGCTACTCCGGGTCGAGATGAACTAAAAGGTTCCAAGATTGCAGGGGGCTTTAGCAAACGGAAAATTCATCCTTCCATTGCCAACATTGTAGTTTCTTTAGCAACTTGTGTCGTGGCACCATTGACATGGCCTGTTTTGGAATTAATCTGTCATAATAGTTCATCATTCGCAGGAATGATTTCAGCTACATCCCTGAGTGTTGAAACCTCTTGTGTGGTTTTGACTTTCTTTTTTGAGTGGGTGTTGACCTGTGGCATCCATTCAGAAGCCCAAGTACGTGACGTCTGTGGCCTGGAAGGTACATTTTTCACGTTTAAGGACGACTCACGCGTCTCTGAATTGCTTTAATGCCTCTTCCTAACATAACATGTGCTCTTGGTGTTTGGTTCCAGTGGTTAAAACATTGTCTAGGTAGACAATCACTTTTGGGCTAGCCTGAAGGAGGTTTTCCATGGTACGCTGGAAAACATCGCAGGCTGAGGAAATGCTGAACGGTAGCCTCGTGTACTGAAATAGGCCCTTATGTGGCGTGATTGTGGCAAACCTTTGGGACTCTTCTTCTAATTCCAATTGCAGATACACATGGCTGAGGTCCAGCTTGGAGTCGGTGAGACCTCCCGCCAGCTTGGTGTAGCAATCCTTGATTCGGGGGAGCGGGTTCTTATCCACCCAGACGTTTGTGAGTTCAGAGTCCTCACATATTCTTATTGATTGGTCTGGCTTCAGGACGGGAACCATGGGGCCATTCACTTGGACAATTGCACTGGTCTAATTATTCCCAGTTCCTCTAATCGCTTGAGCTCAGCTTCGACCTTTTGATGCAGGGCGTAAGAGACTGGTATGCCCCAAAAAACGTGTGTTGAGTCTGGATTGACATAGATTTTGGCGTTCACACCCTTGATCGGACAAACTCATTGTGGAACATGAGTAACTTCACAGAACATCTAAAAACTGCTGTTTGAGATTTTAAAGATTTCCCGTAAATTTAGTTTAATTCACTGTAATCACTCTATTCCCATCAGGTCTGTGCCCCTCTATGACAATCAAAGGCAGTTGGGACTCTTGTTCTTTGTAAGTTACTGATGATCCTGGAATGATCAGGATATCCCCTGTGTAGGTTGACAGCTTGGCCATTGGGCTATCGAAATTCAGGGTCAGAGCCCCTTCTCAAATGTAATCAAGTGCCTGTCACCCCATATCGGTATCGACCTCCATTTTCAAAGATTTCTCATTCACTGTAGAATTACTTCGATTGGGATGAACATTCAGATGGTACATTTTGTGCTTCTCCTCAGAGATCTTCTCCATTTGGTTCAGAGGTGCTGTGGATTGCTGCTGCTGTTTGTTTTTGCGTTGGTGCACTCTGCCTCCCACGGCAAAGTGCCTGAATAAGGCCTTTTCGATTGCAACAAAAACAAACTTGCTGCAGTAGCAATTTTCCTGAGGTTGGTTTACCCCATGCTGATAGCAATCCTGGTTCTCTGACTTTGAACCAGTCCCAAGTACAGTGTATACTGGGTCTGTACTGTGCCTGTTGATCCGCCACATGCCCATACTGCCCCACAACTGATTCACTTCCTCTTCTGATCCATTTTGGAGTTCAGAAGCACCTTTTTAGTGCACTCTTGTCATACATGAGCTATCGCTTTTTTTTATATTTAGTGTATCCAATTAATTTTTCCAATTAAGGGACAATTTAGCATGGCCAATCCACCTAGCCTGCACATCTTTGGGTTGTGGGGGTGAAACTCATGCAAACACGGTGAGAATGTGCAAACTCCACATGGACAGTGACCTAGATCCGGGATCGAACCTGGGACCTCGGCGCCGTGAGGCTGCAGGGCTAACCCACTGCGCCACCGTGCTGCCCTCCACCTGAGCTATCTTGATCACTTTGTCTCACATGGTTTTAGTTTTAGCCAGGAGTTGCTTTTGGATGCAGAGGTTGTTAATTCCATGCACAAAACAATCAAGCAGCATATCGCTGAGAACTGCACCAAACTTGCAGTGCATGGTCATTTGCAGAGCCTGGCTACAAAGGCGGAATCGGATTCTGCTGGGCCCTGAACAGCAGAGTTGGATTTGTACCATTGTCGGATGATCGAGGGCCTGGGATTAAAATATTCCTTGACCAACGTGACTAACTGGTGAAAGGATTTTTGAATCAGGAGACTCCGTGGATGTAGATTATCAGGCCCACAAACTGTCAAACATATCACCTCTGCCCTTTTTCCCTTGTTATTGCATTTGCTGTGTATAGAGGAGCCGTACAATGTACTAGCTCCAGTCTTCGACCCCTGGTCAAACGATTCTACCTTTCTGATTGGCATTTTTTGGGTGCTACTGTCAATGGTTTCCAATTCTCGTCTGTCTTTGGAGGTTTCTTCCTTCCCCCCTCAAATCCCGAACTGCTGAAGACTACGATCGAACTGTTTACTTTTCGCCAATGTGGTTGTGTTGTTTTTCGTGTCTTAATAAAGATTATGGAGAAGATGCTTTATTGTGAATGCGTTCTCTCTTCAGAGCTTAATTTACGGCTACCTCAAATGCTGCCTGCTTGTGTCTATGTCCTGCTTTCAGTTCTGCCTTCCGTGAAGTGTGTTGTCACTTCCTGTCCCTGTGTATATATAGCTCTCCCGTTCTCCCTCTAGTGCTTGCTCAGTTGTATTGCATCTACTCAGATCTGCAATCACCACATCCCCCCTTTTTTCTTTACATATTTTCTGTACATCGTTAAAGAAAATTGTACAAAACAGTTACTTATGATATTGTGTATCTATACAAGTGATGGTGCTATTGCATATTTTACAAAGCCAATTTATATTTATGAGTCCAATCTTAATAAAAACATTTATGAGTCAAAACTTGATGAATTTGTTCAGAGTTTTTTTCTTTTGTTGTTGATGTGGTGATATTGATATTGCAACTCCGTTGTGAATGTTGTTGGTGTTCCTTGTTATTTTAAGTAACCAATACGTCATCCCATAGTTTTTTGCATGGTCGAACCACTGATGTTGACTGACATGGACTTTTTTCTGTGCTTGTGGTATCGATTTATTATGTCATCTGCCTTGAAAGCTGGTGTGCTTGCTTGTCCTGGAGCAGATGTGAGTTTGTGCAATTCGTTGTCATCCCATGGCATGTTTGTAGTCTTGTCATTGTTTTGCAGTGTGCTGTGGCATTGTCCTTCATGTGCAGAGTTGTACCATTTTTTACAAGTCGTTGTTTCATTGCTGTTGTTTCTGTCATTCCTGTCTTTGTTGTTTTCGTTGCTGTTCTTGTTGCTGTTTTTGTCGTTTCTGTCTTTGTTGGTGTCGCTATCTTTGTTATGCTTCTTGTTGTTCTTCTTGTAGTTTTTGTCGTTGTGCTTGTAGTTTTTGATGGTGCTGTTGTTGTTCTTGTTTCTGCAGTGCTTCTTGCGATTTTTGTTGTTCTTATCGCACTTCATGTTGCTTTTGTTCTTGCTGTTGTTGTTCTTGTTTCTGCTGTGCTTCTTGTGGCATATGTTTTTCTTGTTATGCTGAATGAGTGTCCCGTGTGGATATTTTGAGTCATTGTCACAGTTATTGGTGCGAGTGTCCTTTGTGGAATCTGTTACATTGAACGTTTCGTATCGAGAATGGTGAGACTAATTTGATGTTGCATTGATGCTGGTGACATCAGTCATTTGTGGTGGATTTGATTCATCATCTTTGCTTTCTTGGTGCTCCTCTTCTGGAGTCAAATTCTTCACGATTTCATTTGACGCGGTCTCTCTGGACTCTTGGTGCTCCTCTTCCGGAGTCAAAATCTTCATGATTTCTGATGATGTGGTCTCACTGGACTCTTGGTGCTCCTCTTCGGGAGTCAAAATCTGGATGGTTTCTATTGGCGTGGTCTCTCTGGACTCTTGGGTGGCCCTACTCTGTGCTTCTGTACAGACAAGCTGAGAACTGTCAGTCTCGCTGTGATCCTGTACCTCCTGTATGTCGAGTGTGATCACCTTGTCACTGTTTTCGCATGCAGTGGGTAGATGTACATTGTCTTCTTCTTGTTTATGTGAGCTTGGTAGACTTTCATCGTCTGCTTGCAGTTGCTCAGATACGGCGGGTTGACCTTCATGGTCTTGTTCATGCATGATGTTCGCCAGGGAGTGTTTGCTTGCTTCCCTTTTGGAGTCTTTATCACTCTCACTGTGGAGCCTGTCATCGCTCTCTCTGTGGAGTCTTTCTGTGCTCTCTGTGTGGCGTCGTCTTCTTCTTGGGTATTGCTGTCATCCAATGTATCGACGATCTGCCATGGCACCATGTTGTTGGATTCATCTACCACGAGTAGATTCGTGTTGAGCTTTGCGACCGTATCGCTGATGCTGTGATCAGCATATCCGAATAACTCAGCCATGTCTGAGTAGTATTCTTCGAAAACCAAATCATCTTTTTTTGTTTCGGATTTCTTTTTGTTCTCTTCACTTTGGGTGGTGCAGACTGCTTTTTCCAGAGTGTTGTGCAAGTTGTTTTCAACTGCTGGTTTAAGTTTAGGCGTTTTTTTGTCTTCTGAGGCAAGAACGTTTGGTTTTCCCGCTATAAGTTTCTTGTTTTCAATTATCGGGGCATTTCCCTTTTAAGTAGGCATGGTCCGGATGCTCAGACGTCATGACGCTCGTGACGTCAGGCGTAGGAATGAATTGCACATGCGCAAATCGGCCTTCCTTTACTTTGCGGTTTTGTGTCCACTGCGCATGTGAGCTTTGCGCATGCGCATAACGATCCGTGACCAAAACGTTTTGAGACTG
Source organism: Scyliorhinus canicula (assembly GCF_902713615.1). NCBI lineage: Eukaryota > Metazoa > Chordata > Chondrichthyes > Carcharhiniformes > Scyliorhinidae > Scyliorhinus > Scyliorhinus canicula. Next base: position 82,730,982 of record NC_052160.1, read on the forward strand.
CAAAACGGGTGATTGTAACTGCGCATGCGCGGCTTCCGTTTCCTGCGCATGTGCAGAAGCAGTTTTCTGTTCTTTGTGTGCCCGAAACTGTAAAATGTGCTCCGACGCCATTTTATCGCGGATTTAAGCGTTTTTTCTTTCTGAAAGTTGTAAGTTACCTTTTCCTTTCGATCTGGTAGGATTTCAGCGTTTTGTGAAAAATTCAAGTTATTTCTTCTTTTTGATCTGTACTTTTCACTCGCGATTTCTTGACTGAAGCCTTTCTGTTTGCAGAGTTTTGCATCACTCAGTCTCTGTGCAGTTTGGCCTCTGAGCATACCGTGCTGTTCAAATTCCTTACAGTACTCTTCAAATTTGTTTAGTATTGTTTGTAAGTTGTTGCTGTCTTCATCTTTTGAGTATTTAAATCCATTATACACTTTCCTAGCTTCATGTCCTGCGATGAGCATTGCTATTTTAATTTCATCTGAGGCTGCTGCTACATCATTAGCTATGATATAAAAATCGAACATTTGTTTAAACATTTTCCAGACATTTCTTACATTGCCGGTCATGTCCAGGTGAGGTGGGGTTCCAAGCCACATCCTCGAATAAGCGATGTCTTCCCAAGTCTAATGTCCAGTAGGGGATTTCCATGCCATTTTGTTCTTTCTGTGTCTGCAGCTGAGTTGTCCTGTAGTAAGCGTCTGAAGCCAATACTGGTACCATGTGTTGTTCCTCGTGTCTTAATAAAGCTTGTAGTCTCAATGGTGGAGAAGATGCTTTATTGTGAATTTGTTCTCTCTTCAGAGCTTAACTTACGGCTACCTCAAATGCTGCCTGCTTGTGTCTGTGTCCTGCTTTCAGTTCTGCCTTCCGTGAAGTGTGTCATCACTTCCTGTCCCTGTGTATATATAGCTCTCCCGTGCTCCCTCTACTGCTTGCTCAGTAGTATTGCATCTACTCAGATCTGCAATCACCACAGTGGTGGCTCGAGCCAACATGCTGGCGCCTTCCAGTAACAACAAAGGAGGTTTAGTAACAGTCACCGAAGGCAACTATATACAGGCACCCTACTGATTGTAAACCAACTGGATGAGAACAATGCTCAGGTGCGGCTTCCATTCTATCATGAAACCTATATATGGCAGCATATCTGCCACCAAGTCATGGGTCACATGACACTGCAGGGCCAGAAGCTGCAATAAACCCTGTGTAAAGAATTCTCTGGAAAAAAATTCTAAGTGTGGCAGCGAGCTGGAATTGCTGCGGGCTTCCTGGCGCTTGGCCAGCAATGCAATTCAACGTTAATTGGTTCACTTACCGAGGCCTCACTGGCTTCTCGCTGAAAATGAAGGCTCGCCAGCTGAATCTCCGGGACTGTGCTCACCATCCCCCTCTAACAAGGTAGAGCAGCACTTACTCAGCCAATCCCAGACAGCTTGCAATAATGGTGTGGAGGAGACAGTTCCAAGATTCAGGGACACTGACCTGGGGAGGCTCCTAGACACTGTGGAGGCCAGGAGGGATGTTCCCCCCGAGGGTCGGGCAGCCAGTGCTGCCTGGGACAAGGTGGCGATAACTGTGAGCTTGGGGTAGGTGACCTGGAAGATTGGCCTCCTATGCCAGAAAAAGGTCAACCCCTCAACTTCACCTTCAACCACCCCCCAACTCCACTCCAACCTTCAACCCCTCCCAACCGTTCCACCACACCAGCACTCCCACCACTATGAACCACGCACGTGGCTAACGACACCCTCTCTGTGTTTCCTCAGGAAAAGCTCTCCCACAATCACCGGGAGAGGGCCCAGACTGGCCGAGGAGTGACAGGCATCAGAATCCTCACCACCTGAGAGGAGCATGCCCAGGAGGTGACTGGGGTGGCTGAGGAGAGGGGGGTCACCAACGCAAAGGCTGGCGGATGCCTTAGAGGTGAGGAACCATCAGGCTTCAGACCTGTCAAACGTGAGTTATTATTGCCTTACTGACTGACCCATCCCTCCCACTGACCACATGTCCATTCTCCCGCTCGTCCTCCAGCCCACCCCGGGCGGCACCCTCCCGTTCCTCCCACAAGACCACCTTGGAGGAGAGCTCTGAGGATGCAACCATTAGTCATGGCACAGCTGTCATTCCCACCCTCCACCAGCGCAGATACACACACCTCTGTGGGAAACATTAGTGGACAAGCTTCGGGGCACAATTTGGTGGGTACCACACTCCTGCTGATGCACATCAGGTGGAGGTAGGAACTCCCAGGTGAGACAGCAGTAGAAGAGCTGTTGGATCCCTGGACCCAGTTGGGTCCCAGCCTGATGCTGAACCTGTGGTACAGAGGTACCGGGAGCTGATGGAGGCAATAGGGAGCAGCCTTAACATTCAGAGATGCCAGCATCACTCCAGCAGATCCATAGCCGCTTTGAGGAGTCACAGAGGCTAAGGGTGCTGGAGGTGTCACCGGCAATCGATGGCACTGAGGCCAACACTGCTGGGTTGGTGACCGCAGTGGAGAGCCTGGTGCACAACATCGGCACCATTAGTGAAGGTGTCCAAGGTGTTGTGCAGTCGGTGACGGCCATGGCTGAGGGTCTCAGCAGAATATCCGACTCACTGGGGGATGTCACCCAGTACCAGGCTGAACTTGATGAGATTCTACAGGACATGTCCTGCTCTCAGATGGACATGACCGAGGCAGTGTGGAGCTTGTCTCAGGGCTGGCAGAGCCAGACGATGTAGGGGCAGCTGGGGCTCGAACCAGCTGCCCCTCCATCCCAAGGTGAACCCCATGGCCTTATGGGCACCAACCGGGAGGAGAGGGTGCTGAGGGCCAACCCGGACCAGTCCCATGAAGTGGCGACAGTGGCCACCAGCTCCCCTGGGTTCTACCCTTCCTGTGAGGCCACATCTCAAAGTCAGCACATGGTATAGGACGGCATGACAGTGCATGTGCCGCCAACTGCGCTGGGGCCCTCTGGCCCTAGAGTCAGAGAAGATTCTCGCCAGGGGCATCGAAGGCCACGAGACATGGTAAGCAGCTGGCTGCCTCCACCTCAGATGTGCATGCTGGGTGTTGCTATATTTATTTGGTTATAACTATGGCAGCCAATATGGTCGCCTTCCTAATTATGTTTACACTTAGAGTTGCCAAGTATCTGTCGATACCGCCACAAGGTTCAAACCCGAATACTGACCAAGTCAATACTAACGCTAACGCCTAAACTTAACTTCGGGTACCCACTCAGTCAGAGGAACAATGGCCGTTGTTCGGATCTGAGGCTGTTGGGTTCGAAGAGGTGACAGGAGTACAGCTAAAGTCGTCCGTCTGGTAGCGAGCGTTGACCTTGAACTTACTGCTTCTGGTGATGCTGGTGGATGGGTCTCTGCGCCTGAGAGCCAAATCCAAGAGAGTGAATCTCTTGTGGGGGTTCCTTCTTATACTTGGAGGGGCTTCGCGCGCATTTAGGCGGGCCTTAAACTTGGTCCCAATTAATTGGGTCACTTCTTGATCACTGGTGTTGATCTTGACCACCTGCCACCCACCCGCCCGCCCCCCACAGGAGAAGCGTGCACACAACAACAGGGAGCATCAGAGGACTGGAGGGGGCCCAGCTGATGAGAGACCACTCACCGTTCATGAGGAGAGGGCCCTGGAACTGGCAGGCGGACCCGAGGACCGGGAGGTTGCCGATGCAGAGGTTGGGGGCGGGCATTGTGGATAGCACAATCGCTTCACAGCTCCAGGGTCTCAGGTTCGATTCCGGCTTGGGTCACTGTCTGTGTGGAGTCTGCACATCCTCCCCGTGTGTGCGTGTGTTTCTTCCGGGTGCTCCGGTTTCCTCCCACAGTCCAAAGATGTGCAGGTTAGGTGGATTGGCCATGGTAAATTGCCCTTCGTGTCCAAAATTGCCCTTAGTGTGGTGGGTGGGGTTACTGGGTTATGGTGATAGGGTGGAGGTGTTAACCTTGGGTAGGGCGCCCTTTCCAAGAGTCGGAGCAGACTCGATGGGCCGAATGGCCTCCTTCTGCACTGTAAATTCTATAAATTCTATGATATTTGGATTGGCCATGCTAAATTGCCCGTAGTGTCCTAATAAAAGTAAGGTTAAGGGGGGGGGGGGGGTTGTTCGGTTACGGGTATAGGGTGGATCTGTGGGTTTGAGTAGGGTGATCATGGCTCGGCACAACATTAAGGGCCGAAGGGCCTGTTCTGTGCTGTACTGTTCTATTTTCTATGTTCTATATCCCCCTCCCCTATAATCCCCATATCCCCCTCCCCCATATCCCCCATATCCCCCCTCCCCCATATCCCCCCTTCCCCATATCCCCCCTTCCCCATATCCCCCATATCCCCATACCCCCTTCCCCATATTCCCCCCTCCCCATATCCCCTCTCCCCCTCTCCCCCATATCCCCCTCCCCATATCCCCCTCACCCATAACCCCCCTCCCCCATATCCCCCGTATCCCCTTCCCCCATATCCCCTTTCCCCCATATCTCCCGATCACCGTCTGCGTGTCTAACCACGTATGCTGCATTGTGTATTGCAGGACCAAACTTCGAGGCAGCCGTCCCCGTGGATGCCGACCGTCCCCAGGGCGGCCACGAGACTGGGATAGGCCGGCTCCTCTGGCATGCAACGCCCGCAGGACGCCCCAGGGCGGCCACGAGAGAGGGAGAGACCCAGAGCAACAGGGAGACGATGGCACCCGTCCTGTGCGGGTGCGGCGACGCAGGCGTATGACACCCAGCGACGAGGGGAGCAGCCACAGGCCCCCGTCGCAGCCAAGCCAGGACAGCCCTACCCAGGACAGCCCTACCCAGGACAGCCCTACCCAGGATAGCCCTACCCAGGACAGCCCTACCCAGGACAGCCCTACCCAGGACACCACTACCCAGGATAGCCCTACCCAGGACACCACTACCCAGGATAGCCCTACCCAGATAGCCCTACCCAGGACAGCCCTACCCAGGACAGCCCTACCCTGGACACCCCTATCCAGGACAGCCCCACCCAGGACACCACTACCCAGGACACCACTACCCAGGATAGCCCTACCCAGGACAGCCCTACCCAGGACAGCCCTACCCTGGACACCCCTATCTAGGACAGCCCCACCCAGGACACCACTACCCAGGACAGCCTTACCCAGGACAGACCTACCCAGGACACTGCCACACATGACACTGGAAGACAGAAAATTGACACACAGCGGACGGGTGGAAACGAGTAGCCACCCCAGGGGACCATGGACTCGGAGTCGGACGATGCACACGACACAACGCCACTGCTGTCTCAAACACCCTCCACCATCGCAGAGACACTCACCTCGGTTGGGCACTTTAATGATGAGGCGTCTGGTACACTCACTGGTGCGCAAAACACAGCCGTACCGGTACAGCAGGTGGAGGTAGGAGCAGCAGAGAGGCCGGGCGGTCGGAGGGCATCCTGGCGCAAGCGAACATCTGCCGCCCAGACGGGTCCCGGGTTCCTGGAGTTACCACACCCACCCATAGACCCGATGCAGCCACCAAACCTGGGACAAAGGAAGAGGATGATGGGTGGCTTGCGGCGGCTGCAGATGCAGGTGGAGGAGTCCACCCGCGTCCAGGAGCTGGGAGTCGTGCCGGTCATGCTGCCACCCAGGCCGAATACGCACGGGTGGCGTCCGCGGTGGAGGCAATGGGTGCGACGGTGTCAGGCATGGGGAGCAGTATACAAGGCCTGGGGCGTTCCGTGAAGGCTGCATGTGTGGCCCAGGACATGGCTTCCCTCTCACAGGAAGCCAAGAGCCAGAGCCAGTGGCAAATGGCAGAAGCGCTCAACGCCGTGGCCCAGTCTCAGCAGGTCATGGCCCAGTCTTTGCAGGCCATCGCTGAGTGCATCGGCGCCATTGCCCATGTGCTAGCTGGCGTCGCACGGTCACAGACAGGGATGGGCAATTCCCTGATCTCCATGGTTGCAAACCTGCAGACCCTTGTCGATACCAGCACGGGCCTCCAGGACTGGCAGCGCCAGATGTTGGGGGGCATCGGATGGCCAGTCCGTTTGCACCCCCGACACATGTAGAGACCCCGGGGCCATCAGGCACCCCGAGGGAGGAGGAGGTGCCGGGGCCCGTCCCGGGTCCCCCTGTAGGGGAGGTCCCGGAACACCGTGGCACCTTGAACTCCCCCTCCCCTTTCCGTCCCAGGTGGGCAGCGGGCAGGGCAGGCTGGCAACTCGCCATCCCAGTTGCCCAAGCCACAGACTGGCCCATCTAGGCCGGGCAGCCCCAGGAAACGGCCGCCAAAGGGATCCCGAGTCACAGGGCAGGAATCGCAGGAGTCCAGCTCCAGTTCTGCTGTACCATCTGGGGAACCACCTAGGCGTAGTCAAAGGGCACGTAAGGCCAAACAATTAGACACTGAGTAAGTTGGCACGGGTGAAGGGCACAGACGAGTTTTAGGGGCTAGGGCACGTGTATGAACTGTTTGTTATTAAAATCACTTTCACACCTACAGAAGCTGCCTTTGTGCTCTCTCTGAAGCATGCGGGGGTGTCATGTACATTGAGCGCCAGTGTGTGTGTGTGAGGGGTGGTATTGCGTCGGCCCCAGGTGAGTGTGCCCCCCTTCCACCTGGGCCACCCTCTCCATCCCCCCGGGCAGAGGACGGGACCGTGCGCTACAGTGTCACGGCCGCATGCAGGGATGGTCCGGGTGGAGGGTGGTACTGTGGCCATGGGTCAGACATTGTCCAATGATGTAGAGCCAGGAGCTCATCGCAGAGCGGGTCGTCATCATCCTCCATGGCCTGCAATAGACACGCTTCCACCGGCGACCGTGTGAGCCCGACCCGTTGTGCCGCAGGTGGATCTGCAATGGAGGGGTGGTGTGCATGCAGGTGTGATGGGGGTGGCTGGTGGTGGGTGGGGTGAGAGGGGTGGGTGAGGGTGTTGGTGCTGGAGGGGTTGAGGGTGTTGGGTGTTGGGTGGGTGGGGGGGTGGGTGAGGGTGGTCGGATGTTGCCATGGTGTGCGATATGAAATAAAATGAAAATCACTTATTGTCACGCGTAGGCTTCAATGAAGTTACTGTGAAAAGCCCCTAGTCGCCACATTCCGGCAAGGCTGGTACGGGAATTGAACTGTGCCTCTGGCTTGCTTGGTCTGCTTTAAAAGCCAGCGATATAGCCAAGTGAGATAAACCAGCCCCTGAATGTGGCCATACTTGCTGATTCCCACGCTCCCTGGTCAGTGAACCAGGCGGCTATTAGCCTGTCCCGTGCCCGCTGGCCCAGCCGGTAATGGTGGACAGCCACCCGCCCATGTCCAGCCCGTCTGCCCTGTCCATTGCCCCCATCTCCCTCATCTGGGGAGGTCTGCACCTCTTCCTGCTGCTCCTCCACTCCCCCCTCCTCTGCCTGCGGCACATCGCCCCTCTGCTGGGCGATGTTGTGCAGGACGGAGCAGACCACAATGATGCCGCCGACCCTATCTGGCGTTATTGGAGGGCCCCCCAAAGCGGTCCAGGCACCTGAAACGCATTTTTAGCACGCCAAAGCACCTCTCTATCACACCCCTGGTCGCTGCATGGGCATCGTTGTAACTGTTCTCCGCATCAGTCTGTGGCCTCCATATAGGCGTCATCAGCCACGGCTGCAACGGGTAACCCCTGTCGCCCAGCAACCAGCCCCTCAGCCGGGGGTGGCATCCCTCGAACATGCCGGGGATGTAAGACCGCGACAACACGTATGAGTCATGAACACTTCCCGGGTACCGGGCGCAGACGTGCAGGATAATCATGCGGTGGGCGCAGACCACCTGGATGTTCATGGAATAGGTCCCCTTCCTTTTGGTGAACACGGCCTGTTATCTGCAGGTGGCCGCATGGCGACGTGCATCCCATCGATCGCGCCCTGGACCATGGGAAACCCGGCCACATCAGAGAAGCTCACTGCCCGGGCGTCCTGGCTGGCCCGGTCCACAGGGAACTGGATGTAGCGGTCCACAATGGCATAAAGGGCGTCTGTCAGTGCCCGGATGCACCGGTGCACCGATGTCTGCGAGATGCCAGACAGGTCCCCACTCGGTGCCTGGAATGACCCCGGGGCATAAAAGTTCAGGGCCACCGTAACCTTGACGGACATGGGGAGAGAGTGTCCTCCCCCAGTGCCACGCGGTGCCAGGTGTGCCAGCAGGTTGCAGATGTGTGCCACGGTTTCCCGGCTCATCTGGAGTGTCCTCCTGCATTCCTGGTCCGTGAGGTCCTGGTACGACGAACGGGGCCGGTACACACGGGGCCTCCTCTGGCTTCGCCGTGGCGCCACGACGTCCTCCTCCCTCTCCTCGTGCTTCCCCTCCTCCTCGTCCTAACGGGCGGGTGGCCCTCCAGCCTGGGTGCCTGCCGCCTGCCCCTCTGTGGCAGCCTGCGCCGCCTCTCTGCCACGCTCCTCCTCCTCCTCCAGGGCAACATGTAGAATGGCTGCACGGTGGCCAACATCGCTGGCTGATCAGAAAGTATGAAGTCCTGTGGGGGGGAGGGACGACGGCGACAACATGTCATCATTGCCCGTACACCCCCCCCCCCCCCCGGCAGCCAGGTGCCATGGGCTGCATGGGGCGACTGTGGGAGGATGGCACCTGGCCAGGCGGACGACCTCCCTTCCCCCCCCGCTCCCCGGCACTGCCACACCCTCCCTGGCACTTGCTCTCACAGGGGGCTCTCACAGGGGGCTCTCACCCCCCCCCCCCCCCCCACAGCCCCCCCACCCACATACTGCGGGCACGCCGTCACTTCTCCTGCGGCCACCCCCCCATGCCATGACCTACCTCCACGCTGCACGGCATCAACCATCAGCACTGGTCGACGCCGTTAAATAGGTGTTTTGATTTACGCCGATGTGACCCGTTGTCACGTCGGCGGGACTTCGGCCCATCCGGCCAGGAGAATAAAAGCAGCCCCGGGGTTCATAGTGTCGCGCCAGCCCCCTCCATTCTCCGAGGCGGGTGGGATTGACCGGTCGGAGACTTCGGGAGACGGTGGGGGCGGGATTCAGACCAGCCCCCGCCGATTCTCCGACCCGGCCCGGGGGGGGGGGGGGGGGGGGGGGTCGGAGAATCCCGGCCCATATGTGCTGTGTCCTTTTTATATGGGTTGGTGTAATGCCCTCCCGTGGTAGTGTCACCTCTGTGTGTATCGTGAATGCCCATTGGTCGGGTCCTATCTTACTGACCTATTGGTTGAATGTCTGTGTGTCATGTCTCTGGTGCTCCCTCTAGTGTCTAGCTAGTCTACATGTATTTACATTAACCCCTTGTGTATTTACAGTGACGCATATCACCACAGCTACATGGGGAGACACCTAGAAGCAGGATAGAGCCAGGAAGGCAAAGCAGGCTGAGAATCACAGAGAGCACTGGCGGAAGGGGGTGGCAGCACCATCTGGAGAATGGGGATTTGTATTACACATTAAACACCCTTGTGCAGAACCATTATGACATCTCTGTGACTTTCTTCTGCAATGCGGGCTGACCTCCAATCCCCTGACCCATCTCTCCAGGCATCTCCCCTCGTCCCATAGCATTCACCATCCCTCCGGCCGGCGACATGTCCCTGGAGCTGTGTCCCATCCCCTGGATGTTCGGATATTGGCTGCAGCGTGTGCGTGGTGTTGCTTCCCACAGTGCCCAGGCATCACAGTCTGATTGGGATGTAAGGTAATTACTCCCACATGTTACATGGCCCACCTATCCACGGGAATCCACTTGGGATGTGTGACGTGCTCACTTAACCACGATTGCCAATTTCGCTGGGGAAGACGGACAGGAACAAGGGTTGCCCCGGTACGGGTAAACAAGATTCAGGGGTTGGGATGGTGGGGTCAGGAGTGGTTGCCCCCCTGCCCCCAGTGCCTCCCCCCACCCTTTTTTGGCGGCCCACCCCAAGCCAAGGGTGGCAAATCCAGCATCCCCAGGCTCTTTGCCTGTGAGCAAAGATGGCTATTTACCTCCTCGCTCTACACAGAAGCCCTTCCACCAGGTTCACATTTTTCAAAAGGAGTACTAATCGGCGTCAGTGTGACCATTTGCTGGGGAGGCCACTGGGTGACAGGAGGCCATTGGATATTGTTCTTGAAAATACAGAAAAATGTGTCATTTGAAACATGGAAGTCTGGCAATATCTGGTTTGAGAGGGTACAGGGAAAGATCCCACAAAATTTTCATAGCAGCTTCAAAGAGCAGGGTTGTAAAATGCAGATTCTTGCTCACAAGCAGGCTAATCAAACACACCGGTCTCATGTGGTAAGCTAAAACAATGGCTCACACCTTCATGGAATGTAACTATCTCAGGAAGCATCTGAAAAAGCATGGATGAGAGTTTCAATTGCATTAAGTGACGAATGTTTAAAACAAGCAAGTCTTTCAAGTCATAACCAAGTTAAATTTTAGCATACAGCTAAAAGCAAAATTTCACACCTTAATTGAAATAAACTCTCTTAGTAAACAGCTGGAAAGGATGGAAGATACTCAGTCAAATTTGGTGTCAATTTTAAAGTGTAAAATTCTATGAACATCAGGACAATTAAAAGAAAATTGGAGACGACCTGTCTACGAGAAACATCATGTAAGTCAAAATCAAAGGCAAAGTTATGAGCTGGGGACAATTGGAAAATTAAACGATTCGAAATTACAGAAATAAAAGTTAACTATTGAAACCAAAGCATTTTTTAATCAGATCTGAGAGGAGACGATACTACCACTAATTATTCATTTTGGGCATAAGATGTTTACATCAAAGATAATTTTAAACTATCAAAGTGAAACAAGCCCATTTACAATAAAGTCGTTAAAACTTAATAACTCTCAGAAAGAGAATATAAACCCAGGGAGCAGCAGCAACAAGGACAGAGGACAGGACAGAGGAAACCAGCAACAGGAGAGAAGGGGAGGAGAACTCAGAGAGAGAGAGAGAGCTCGGTCATGGGAAAGACAAGGCAAGCAGCCGAGTTTAAACAGCTATACATCTAAGGAAGGCTAGAATTTAAACAGGAGTCAGAGTCAGCTTAGAGATAGCTAGCAGAGCCAGCTCTCACAGCTCGGTGCATGGGAAGAACAGGACACAGCAACCGAGTTCACCAGCGAATACAACTCAAGAAGACCAGATTTTAAGAAGATCGATTGCCAAGGTGGGCCTGAAGCAACCAGCAGCAGCCAGAAGCAAGATCTTTTTTCCTTTCTGTAAAGAAAGTGTTTGCAGCTTTTAAAAGAAAAAATATAATAATAAAAATAACTTAACCTGAAAAAGTGGTTATTAGCTTACTTCACTTCCTTAATAACGCAGGACCCAGGACATCAATGCTATTAAGGGGTAAGTAGGTAAAATTCTTCGGTGAAGGTATGGGTTATACCGGGGGATAACTTGAAAAGATAGTTTGACCTGAATAGCACTCACAGAAGCCTGCACTGGAGTCAGGGAGTGAGAATCCCTGTTCACCATTTGGAATATCAACTTTTTTTGGTATAGGGGGAATTCTAAGAATAGTGGTGAGTTTTAGCTTCAATATTTGGTGGCTCGTCAATTGTGTGGAAATAAGGCGTAAGTGGTGATAATTGGATTCTCGCCACGCTGCAGCAAGATCCTGATTTTGCCTATGGGAGTCAGCCGGTTGCATCGCAAACTGTTTAACGCCAGGTGCGATTCTCTTTTGGCCTCTCCTGCTATTCACGGCCTCGTTTCGCTTGAGCGAGAGCGTAACGAGGCTGGAGAATCACGCTCAGAGTTTTGGTATTATTTGAAAAGGATATACATGGAGAAATTCTCCCAAAAAATTACTGTCGTTTTGAGTGGGAAACGCGGGGTGATTTCCACTGTTTGGCACAATTCAGCAGACAAATGTCCCCCCCCCCCCCCCAATCTCATTACCATAACCCTGTTGAGGCCCCTGGGAACCCCCCTCCAGTTGGCAAGGCACTCCTCGGCAGTGCCACTGGCATGCTGACAGTACCACCCAGGCATGCTGGCAGTTCCATGTGCCTATGCCAGGGTGCCAGTGTCAAGGTGCCCAGGGAGTGCCAGGATACTGCCCTGCCTTACCCCAACCACAAGGGTCTCAAATGTCCTCTGAGACCCCCACAAGGCTGTTTTGCCTTGTCTATGTTGGTATAGACCAGTACTGAATGGCGCCCTGGTGAGGTCTCACGGCGGGTGAATCCAGCTTCTCAGTATTTAAATGAGCCCAATTTGAATATGCAGATTAGATCCACCGGGCACAGCAGGGTAACTGAATTGTGCCCTTAGAATTTTTTCTTCAGTGGGAATCTAAAGACACCAGCAAGACCTGCTCCTCAGAGATCTGGGCACCATTTTAAACTGTGCCCGGATCTCAAATCCCTCCTCCGTGATCATACCCAACTATGGGATTGCTGAGGCCCCACCCGCACCTTTAAGAACACCACCCTTTCAGGCACCCCACCCCAATGTGCTCGCTTCAGGCCCAACTTCATGTCCCCAGCGTATCACCCTTCACAGCCATGGCACCCCCTCAGGCCCTGCCCCTTGGCATTCAGTTGGCACTGCAAGGTCAAGGTGGCACAGCCAGGGTACCAGGTGCTCTGTTGCCAACCACCCAGGGGCTCTAATAGGCTCTGATACCCTGGTGTAATCATCACATCTGGTCTCTGTTGATCACGACCAGTACTGATTCACACTGGCCTCCCACTGCGCTGCTGAATCCCAGGAGACTCCGACTTCGACCAGGCTGCGCATATTTAAATATATACTTATCTGGTTCATGCTCCAACGATGGCATGATCCTGATTGCGTCAGATGCCGGTGGCACAGTGGCAGACTTACAGCACCCGAGTTCAATTCAAACTTTGGGTGACTGTTTGGGAGTTTGGACGTTCTTCCAGTGCCTCCGTGGGTTTACTCCAGGTTTTCCAGTTTCCCCTCCACAATCCAAAAATGTGCAGGTTAGATTATAGATTTCATAGGATTTACAGTGCAGAAGGGTGCCAGTCAGCCCATCGAGTCTGCACCGGCTCTTGGAAAGAGCACCCTACCCAACCGCACACCTCCACCCTATCCCCATAACCCAGTAACCCCACCCAACATTAAGGGCAATTTTGGACACTAAGGGCAATTTAGCATGTCCAATCCACCTAACCTGCATATCTTTGGACTGTGGGAGGAAACCGGAGAACCCGGAGGAAACCCACGCACACGCGGGGAGAACGTGCAGACTCCACACAGACAGTGACCCAAGCCGGGAATCGAACATGGGACCCTGGAGCTGTGCAACAATTGTGATAACCACTATGCTACCGTGCTGGATTGGTTATGCTAAATTGCCCTGAGTGCCCAAAGATGTGCAGGTTAGGTGGATTGGCTATGCTAAATTGTGCCTTAGTGCCCAAAGATGTGCAGGTTAGGTGGATTGGCCATGCTAAATTGTGCCTTAGTGCCCAAAGATGTGGTTAGGTGGATTGGCTATGCTAAATTGTGCCTTAGTGCCCAAAGATGTGCACAGTAGGTGGCATTACAGGGATAAGGTGGAGTGGGCCTAGGTAAAATGCTTTTAGAGGGTCAGTGTATATTTGATGGGCTGAAAGTCCTCTTTCTGCACTGTAGGGATTTTATGGATTCTGTAAGCCATGTGGCACACTTATAATGGTATGGTATAATAAGAATGTGTCTCAAGGTGATCGATGGAAGCACAATATTATTTGAGGGAGAGTGCACAGAAATAGCTTTCATTATGGCTAAGGAGTTAAAAGTCATACACAGGGCCCATTCCACTTTAAAATAAACTAGATTTGCAACAGCGGCAGGAATGGGTTATATTTGGCATTGACCAAGATGGAGAAGCATCAATAGATTTGCAGTATGGATTTCTGGTCCTCAGTACAAATTCCCACCAGGGATAAGGAATGAACAAATGGTGACCAGTATACTGAAATGTACACTTTCAGCAATACAGCTCTGTACTTAAGACTAACATGTCCTGTGATTGATCCATTTATTATTTAATAACCTTATAAAATCAGTAAAAAGACGATTGTTTATCCAGTTCATTACATTCTTTAATGATTCAAACCGCAAAATGTTTGTCCAGCTTGTTAATCATGATAAAAACTTATTTTATCAACAGGGCAAGAAGTGGCAGAGTGAATTTAGAAAATACAAAGTGTGTTTGTGTTACAGCAGAGCTTCAAAACACATCAATAATGCACAGAAATAGATGTAGCTCATTACAGTTTAGATTGTTTAAATCTGGGTGAGAGGTTTCATTAATCACAGGCTACAATGGGATAGTTTTAACATGTACAAGAGGCAGAGAACATCCTGAGTGCTCAGCAGATATTTCTTTTCTCTTCTGGATGTTGTTTGGGAAGTTATTAACGATTACTTAGTGTTGTATTCTTTGGGGGTTGTATTTGAATTGATGGTTGCTGAGATGTTCACTGTATGTTTTGAAAAGGTTAACTTGAGTTTATAGAATAAACATTGTTTTGCTTTAAAAAAATACTTTTCCATTTCTGCTGTACCACACCTGTAGAGTGGGCCGTGTGCTCCCCATACCACAATTTATTAAAAGTTGTGGGTCAGGTGAACTCCATGATACACTTGCGGTTTCTCTAAACCCTGGTCCATAACAGTATCAATGCAAAAAAAAAACAAAGCACACTTTCAGTAGTAAAAGCACCAGGATCAGTTTCTGTTATGACCTCATTTTGTTCCAAACTTTGTATATAAACCGGTTTACAAAAATAAAAACAAAACAGCATTTGATAGTACAAAAAATAATTTAATGCATTTTCAGGATGTCTTACGGCAGTTCTATGTAGCTGCATTGTTTCCATACTATAATTACCTTTCAATATCTGTGCCACTCTACATGCTGCAATCTTTCAATTAAAAGATCAAGAGTAGAAAATAACTGTGACCAAGTATTGCATCAATATGCTTAACTTCTTGCTCTGTTGAAAGAGCAAAGTATTAAGATTCACTATAATTTCCATCTTACAAAGAGACATGCAGATCACATATGGGGTAATTCACAGGACTATGTATTCCATTACAGGTAAACTAAAGTATTTGTTTTTTGCGTTCAAATCACTTCACCCTCGTTGTCCCCCCCACCACCCTTTGCCCGACTATCTTCGTGAAGTCCTCCAGCCCTACAACAGTCTGAGATCTCGGCATTCTTAAGTTCTGACCTCCCGTACATCCCCAATTTACATCACACCACCGCTGGCAGCTATCTTCAGTCTGCCTGGACCCCAAACTCCCACATTCCTTCCCTCCCTAAATCTTTCCTTTTTACGTCTCTCTTCTTTAAAATGCTCTTCCAAACCCACCGATTTGACCAAACGTTTAGACTGGTTACACTTCTATACAGTGCCTTGTACATTTTACTATATTAGAAGTGCTATAAAAATGCTGGCGCCGAAGGGCCTCTGCTGGCCGGCGCGAGTTGGTGCATGTGCGGGTGCACCAGCGTGTCCTGGCATCATCCTAGCGCATGCACAGGAGGGTTCATCTCCGCACCGGCCATGGCGGAGGCCCACAGCAGACAGTGCGGAGGGAAAGAGTACCCCCATGTCACAGGCCCGCCAGCGGATCGGTGGGCCCCGATCGCGGACCAGGCAACCATGGGGCATCCCCCCGGGGCCAGATCCCCCCACGCCCCCCTGAAGACCGCCCACAGAGCCAGGTCCCGCCGCTAAGTACCAGGTCTAACTTCCGCCGGCGGGACCGGCCTAAAACGGGCGGCCACTCGGCCCATCGAGGGCCTGAGAATCGCTGGGGGGGGGGGGGGGAGGGGGCGGGGGTGCTGCCATTGGCCGCCGACCAGCGCGATTCCCACCCCAGCCAAAACCCCGGAGCCGGATAATCCGGCACCCGGCAGGATTCATACCGCTGCCCCCCCACCGGCAAGTCTCCTGCCAGGGTTGGGGGGGGGGGAAGAGTCCCGCCCCATATTTCCAATCCCGAGTTCTCCCTCAGCCTGGGAAACAGTTTCAATGCTAAAGTGGCTGCAGACCCTTCCCTCCCTGAGGAATTGTACCCCATTCCCTCCATGTTCTTTCTGGCAATTATAGCACATACTCTCCACGCGACCGCCTGTGTAGGAAATCAAAATGCAAAATTCAGATGAAAAAAAAACTTTAAAACATTGTACACAGGAGTGATGGGTCTTGGATTCTCTATTTTTAGGCCGGAGAACACACACCACAATGGCACCTGACAGCTACAACTTCAGATTCCTGGCAGCTGAAAATTATTACCTCTTTATCTCTGGGTAGCAATGTGACTCTTCTATATTCAGTTCAACCCAAAAAGATCTTGAGAATTTACAAACCCAGTACTGTACGTTTTTAACAATATAAACTAGTCGTTTAGTGTTCACTTTCATTCAAAATGTGAATACAAATTATCACTGAAATGGTAAAGTAATTGCAGTGTGGTAAAACCTTTATTTCACCAACCAAACAGAAGCATCTTCAGACTGACACCACTTGTACCCAGAAGGTGGTCACTAAGTAAGGCACCATTATATTTAGCAACAGGTCTTCAGTGATAACAGTTCTGCAAAACTATAAGACCACAAAACAAAGGAGCAAAAGTAGGTCATACAACTCATCAAGTCTGCTCTGCCATTCAATGAGGTCATGACTGACCTGATCTGACAATCCTCAACTCTGCTTCCCCACGACATCCCCAAGCTGCTCCGGATATCTGCATCAAGGTTAGTTACATTAATTTTAACTGGTGGTTGAAATAATAGGAAACCATGAGGAGCCCTCTGAAGCAGGAACAAGACACAGTTCAAACATTAGAGATGCAGAGTTGCAAAAAGTTATAAAAGATATCCTAAGAGTTGTACATTGAATGTTCACATTATTGGAGTAAGTACAGACATTGCACACATTTAAAAATCAGTACAAACAACTGGACTACTCTCGCTTGGTCCTTGTTGGGAACAGCGGCAGTAATAAATAGTTAAGTCGTTTCCTTAAGACACAAGGTTCAGGTCCTGTTCATCTCAATTGTTCTGCAAGAGACAGAAAGGATAATGTAGATATCTTGTGGTGTTATGCTGAATTGTTGACTGGAAATTAAAATCTAGACACTGGTTTTCCAATTAAAGCATCAAAATGTATCAATCCGAGCTAAATGCAATACTTTTAGGTACGGAAATTTTTGGAAACCTGCATCAGAATCAGAAGTTTTTGGGTTACTCAAAGACCTGAGCAGAGCAATCTAGGCTGGCACACTAATGCAGTACTGAGGGAATGCCGCACTGTTGGAGGTGCCAGTTTTTGGATGAGGTGTTGAACAGAGGCACCATTCTCCCTCTCAGATATTAAAGAAGAACAGGTGATTTATTCTTGGTGTTCTGATCAATATTTATTCCTCAATCAGCAATACAGAAACAGATTGTGATGCAGGTTTCCAAAAATTTCCATACCTAAAAGTATTGCATTTACCTCGGATTGATACATTTTGATGCTTAATTGGAAAACCAGTGTCTAGATGGCAAATGTCTGCGACACTTCCTAATTTAAACATTGGCTATGCTTCAAAAAATACTTCATTGGCTGTAAAGCATTTGGGACATCCCAAGCTCATGAAAGGCACTAAAGCGTCCTCTTCTTCTTCGCGAGCCTTTAGTTGTCATAATGATTGAGTCACAGTCTTGATAAATACTCAAATATGGATTTTCAATAGTAAAACACGATCTAAATGGGCGCCGGAATGTGGCGACGAGGGAATTTTCACAGTAACTTCATTGAAGCCTACTTGTGACAACAAGCAATTATTATTATTATTGAAGAATCTATCAAATTAACAAAGTACTATCAAAAAATAAAATCAATTCTCAGTAACTGAAATTGCTGATGATTAAAATATTAAAAACTATCCATTTTACAATTTGATTAATTTTACATGGCAGTTTATTTAATACTGTCATAATGCTTTTGTTTGTAAACCTCAACCTCTCCCAAAAGGCTAAACTGATGCGTGATGGGTCTGATTCTTCTGCCACCGTTCTCCTAACAGCATGTCTTTCGGGACTTGTGGGAGGAAACCCACGCAGACATATCCTTGAGCCCCTTAGCCAAATGTGCTCTATCTAACTGCTTCTTGAAAACATGCAATGTTTTGCCCTCAGCTATTTCCTGTGGTAACAAATTCCACAGACCGACACTCTGGTTGAAGAAATTTCTCCTCATCTCTAATAGTCTACCGCGTATCCTCAAAGTGACCCCTGGTTCTGGACACACTCACCATCGGGAACATCTTTCCTGCAACTACCCTGTCTAGTCATGTTAGAACTTTGTAGGTTTCCACGAGATCCCCCCACATTCTTCTGAAGTCCAGTGAATACAATCCTAACCGATTCAAACTCTTCTTATAAGTCAGTCTCGCCATCCCAGGAATCAGCCCCCCCCCCCCCCCAAATAGGGAGGGTCCTGTCAGGAAGCCCCCCAAAAATGACATCATCAGGAAGCCCCCTGCCCCCCTGCAGTAAAGAGAAACCAGTCAAGAAAAAAAAAGAAAATCGCTTATTGTCACGAGTAGGCTTCAATGTAGTTACTGTGAAAAGCCCCTAGTCGCCACAATCTGCCGCTTGCCCGGGGAGGCTGGTACGGGAATCGAACCGTGCAGCTGGCCTGCTTTAAAAGCCAACGATTTAGCCCTGTGAGCTAAACCAGCCCCTATACCCCAGAGGCCCCAGAAGCATACCACCCCGCCAAACAAAAAGAAAAGAGACAACTGTCTGGAAGCTAGAGAGCAGTCCAGACAGAGGCAGTGAAAAAATATATTGTTGTGACACTCACCTGGGCAATACACTTTCTGGCTCAGACAGAGGAAGCACCACGTGTCAATTCCTGAAAGAATAAAAGCAGTGATGAGTGTTTAAATCCCTCAGATCCTGGAGCTGCAAGCGATTCATTCATTTCCCTTAGTGGGCTGGCAGCTGTGAGCCTTGCTTCAATCATCTTCCTTCATGATTCAGGAGCTCTGAAGTGCTCTGACCACAACATTTACAAACATCAACTACTTCAAAAAAGAGTTAAGTACATTCCAATTACCCCCCTTCATGTTCAAAAGTAACAGTGGTGGTGTAATGTTATCGTCACTCGCCTAGTAATGCAGAGACCCAGGCTAATGCCCATCAAACATGGGTTCAAATCCCACCACGGTCGCTGGTGGAATTTAAAAAGAAAATCTGGAAATGAAAGCTAGTCTCAGCAACGTTGACCATGAAAGCTATCATCGATTGTCATGAAACCCAAAAGGTTCACTAATTTCCTTTAGGTAGGGAAATCTGCCATCCTTACCCGGCCTGGCCTACATGCAACTTCAGGCCCACTGCAATGTGGTTGACTTGTAACCGCCCTCTGAAACGGCCGAGCTCGTGCAAATTAGAGATAGGCAACAAATGATGGGCCTTGCCAGTGGCACCCACATCCCCCCTATTTAGGGGGTCTGTGTGTGGGGGGCAACCCCCAATTTAGGAGATCTCGGGGGGGGGGGGGGAGAAACCCCCAGGAATAACAAGACAAGGGAGTACTCAATGAATGATACAAGGGAGTACTCAATGAATGGTAGGACATGAGGAAGCTCAGAGGAACAGAGGGATCTTGGGGTGCACGTTCACAGACCCCTGAAGGCGCTAGTACAGGTTAATAGGCTAGTTAATACAGCACACATGACACTTGCCGATCAGCCATGGCATATAAGAGCAGAACAAAACTTTGGTTAGGCCACAGCTGGAATACTGTTTTGATTGCCTCACTATAAGGTGTGATTGTGCTGTAAGGATGTAGAGGAGATTCACCAGGATGTTGTATGGGGTGGAGCATTTGAGCTATGAAGAGAGACAAGATAGGCTTGGGTGGTTTTCTTTACAGCAGAGAAGGCTGAAGGGGGATACCTGATTGAGGTGTACAACATTATGAGATATATGGACAGGGTGGCTAGGAAACAACTGAAGGGTCAATAACGTGGGAGCAAGAATTAAGGGATTTGAGAAAACACATTTCACCCAGTGTCGTGGGAGTAGGAGTGCTCTGCCTGGGAGGGTAGTGGGAGGGAAATCTCACCCTTTAAAAAGTTTGTGGATGAGCACTTTGAAGTGTCATAACATTCAAGGCTATGGGCCAAATGCTGGATAGCGTGTTTAGTGTAGATTTAGAGTAGTTTTGTCGGTGCAGACTTGATAGGCCGAAGGGTATCTTCTGTATTGTATGATTAAATAGATTTAGGAATTTTACTAATCTGCATGGCAAATTTAGCCTGCTAACCCAGATAGAGCAGCATGATATTTACTATAATTGTGAAATAAACTAAAATTCACAGAAAACTTTGGTTTATTTTGCAAAACATGAACAAACAGATTTACTTCTTTACAATTGGCTCCCTCTCACTCGTGTGAATCTCTGTCCACTGTCTGTAAAAGATTACTGTACCCAGTTATTTAAACGATAAAATATTAAAGCATGCCGCTGTTCAGAGAGACTTGGGTGTGCTAGTGCATGAGTCACAGAAGGTTGGTTTACAAGTGCAACAGGTGATTAAGAAGGCAAATGGAATTTTGTCCTTCATTGCTAGAGGGATGGAGTTTAAGACTAGGGAGGTTATGTTGCAATTGTATAAGGTGTTAGTGCGGCCACACCTGGAGTATTGTGTTCAGTTTTGGTCTCCTTACTTGAGAAAGGACGTCCTGGCGCTGGAGGGTGTGCAGAGGAGATTCACTAGGTTAATCCCAGAGCTGGGGGTTGGATTATGAGGAGAGGTTGAGTAGACTGGGACTGTACTCGCTGGAATTTAGAAGGATGAGGGGGGATCTCATAGAAACATTTAAAATTATGAAGGGAATAGATAGGATAGATGCGGGCAGGTTGTTTCCACTGGCGGGTGACAGCAGAACTAGGGGGCATAGCCTCAAAATAAGGGGAAGTAGATTTAGGACTGAGTTTAGGAGGAACTTCTTCACCCAAAGGGTTGTGAATCTATGGAATTCCTTGCCCAGTGAAGCAGTTGAGGCTCCTTCATTACATGTTTTTAAGGTAAAGATAGATAGTTTTTTGAAGAATAAAGGGATTAAGGGTTATGTTGTTCGGGCCGGAAAGTGGAGCTGAGTCCACAAAAGATCAGCCATGATCTAATTAAATGGCGGAGCAGGCTCGAGGGGCCAGATGGCCTACTCCTGCTCCTAGTTCTTATGTTCTTATGCACACATGTAGTTGGTTTTGAGCCCCAGGTCACACTGTCATATGATTAACTAGTGGGAAAGTAAAGGGACATGGAAATTAAAGTATAATAATAATAATAATCTTTATTAGTGTTACAAGTAGGCTTACCTTAACACTTCAATGAAGTTACTGTGAAAATCCCCTACTGGCCATACTACGGCGCCTGTTCAGGTACACAGAGGGAGAATTTAGAATGTCCAATTCACCCAAAAAGCATGGGCGCAATTCTCCACTGCCCACGACGGGTCGGAGAATAGCAAACACACCTGCTTGCTGCCGACGTAAAAACGGCCGCAACATGCCCGTTCTGGGCATCCAGGGCCCTGATTGGCACGGCTGTGGTAAGGGGGGCATGGGCCCATGATCGGTGCCCACCGATCGCAGATGCACTCTTTCTCCCTCCGCCGCCCCGCAGGATCAGTCCGCGGGGCGGCCGAGGGAGATGACGGCCCCGCGCATGCACAGCTGACGTCATCGTGCACGTCAGCCGGCGTGACGCTTGGCGCGCGGACTTAGCGACGGTCGCTAAGGCCGCGATGCCGTGCTTCACGGGGCCCCGCTGCTTGCCCCGCCCGGGGGGGGGGGGGGAAATCGGGTCCCGGGAGGGGGCGCGGAGGCTGCCGTGAAACACGGCCAGTTTCACGGCAGCCTTTACGATTCGCCGCATTTGCGGAGAATCGTGCCCCATGTCTTTCGGGACTTATGGGAGAAAACCGGAGCACACAGAGGAAACCCACGCAGGCACGGGGAGAACGTGCAGACTCCACACAGACAGTGATCCAAGCCAGGAATCGAACCTGGGGCCCTGGGGCTGTGATGCTAACCGATGTGGTACCCTGCTGCCTCAACCACCAACATTGACCTGGAAGGCTGATCGAGTACAAATCTGAAATTTGTAGCAGTTTTATGTTTACAAAAAAGATCTAGAAATGCAAAATGGCATGACATTTTCCCCAAGTGGAGTACATACATCATCACAGTGTCGTCGGATTTTTTGTGCTAAAGATTCCACTTCACCACCAACAGTTGAATCATGTTCTAATTCACGTTTACCCATCACCCCAACGGTGTGACTTTGAGCAATGCCTGGTAAAGTAAATGTAAGAAAGAATAAAATTAAATTAAAAGGTGGAAACATGACCCCCAAATTTTAATTGGAGGAAAGAGGCAAACTTTTAGATCAGCTCATAGATGATGCCCAAGTTATTGCAGCTACCAGGTCTTATTTAAATAATCCCCACTCCCAACCAATGATAGGGACCTTTGAAAACGATCCATAACAGTTAAGGAAGTTTTTTTTAATAAATATTTTTATTCTCCTTTTTCACATTTTCTCCGAAATTTACACCCACCAACAATAAACAATAATCAGCAACAAATATGTCAATCCCCATAACAATAACAACGATCCCATCCTCCCACCAACCCCCAAACATCAGCCCGCATGTTTACATAAACAAATGACAAAAAGGAATCAGAGATGACCCATAGTCACCCTTAATACACACAGCCCCCCTCCCCCCCAACTAATGTTCGAGGTTATCCAGTTCTTGAAAGTGCATAATGAATAATGCCCATGACTTGTAGAACCCCTCCGTCCTTCCCCTCAGTTCAAACTTAACCTTCTCAAGGGTCAAGTATTCCAACAGGACCCCCCGCCACGCCAGGGCACAAGGTGGAGAGGCTGCTCTCCATCCCAGCAGGATCCGCCTTCGGGCGACGATATCTGCCTCCGCACCCGTTTCCAGCCCTGGCTGATCTGACACCCCGAATATGGCCTCCTGGGGACCCAGGTCCAGTTTCACATGCACCACCTTGGAAATTACACTAAAAACCTCCTTCCAGTACTCCTCTAGCTTTGGACAGGACCAAAACATATGAACGTGATTAGCGCCCCCCCCATCCGCCGCAACGCTCACACACATCTTCTACTCCTTCAAAGAATCGGCTCATCCTCGCCCTCGTGAGGTGTGCTCTGTATACCACCTTCAGCTGTATCAGCTCCAACCTCGCACATCAGGTGGAGGCATTTACTCTCCGGAGCACCTCACACCAGACCCCCTCCTCTATAACCTCTCCTAACTCTTCCTCCCACTTTGCTTTGATCCCTTCCAGTGGTGCCTTATCCTCTTCCAAAATAGCTCCATACACCGCTGACACTACCCCCTTCTCCAGTCCCCTTGTCATCAGCAGCTCCTCCAGCAATGTGGAGGCCGGTTCCTCTGGGAAGCTCTGTATCTCCTTCCTGGCAAAATCTCGAACCTGCATGTATCTAAACATTTCTCCCTGCTCCAACCCATACTTTGCTTCCATCTCCCTCAATCCTGCAAACCGATCCCTCAGAAACAAATCTTTTAGCGTCTTAATCCCCATCTCTTCCCATTTCCGAAAACTTCCATCCCACCGCCCTGGCTCAAATCTGTGGTTCCCCCGAATCGGCATTTCCCTCGACCCTGCCCCCAACCCGAAGTGTAGGGGAAACTTGTCTCCCAGATTTTCAATGAAGCTATTATTACCGAACTCCCCGAGTATTTCCCCGGAGCTATCGGGAGCGGCGCTGTTGCTAGTGCTTTCAGTCCCGACCCCCTGCACAAACTCTCCTCCATTCTGACCCACTGGGAATATCAACCCCTCTGACCCAGCCCCGCACCTTCTCCACATTCGCTGCCCAGTAGTAGTACATCAGGTTCGGGAGACCAATATCCCCTGCCTGCTTTCCCCTCTGTTAACAGCACCTTTCTCACTCTGGCCATCTTCCCTCCCCGTATGAATGAGGTAATCCTTCCCTCAATCTCCCTGAAAACAACCTTCGGCAGGAAAATCGGTAGGCATTGAAAAATTAACAGAAATCGTGGCAACACATTCATTTTAACTGCTTGCACCCGACCCGCCAGTGACAGAGGGAGACCATTCCACCTTGCCAGATCGGCTTTCACTCTCCCCAACAGTTAAGGAAGTTGAGGCGGGAGGCATGTGCTTGGGGTCTCTAGGGCTCCTTGAAGGGCAGAAGTCTGAACCATGAAGAACAATGAGGGGGGGGGCGAATCTGATCAATTTGTCGCAGAACAATACAGCATAGGAACAGGCCCTTCGGCCCTCCAAGCCTGTACCGGTCATACCAACCTTGGCTAAAACCTTCAGCACTTCTTTGTGCCGTATCCCTCTATACCCACCCTATCCATGTATTTGTCAAGATATCTTTTGAACGTCGGTATAATGTATCTGCTTTCACACCTCTGGCAACCCGTTCCAGGCACTCACCACCCTCTGCATAAAAAAACCTGCCTCGCACATCTCCTCTAACGTTTGCCCCACGGACTATATGGTCAATGGAAGATGTCTTGGGGAAAATTGATGTGCAGAGAGATCTGGGAGTTCAGGTTCATTGTACCCTGAAGGTGGCAACGCAGGTTGATAGAGTGGTCAAGAAGGCATACAGCATGCTTGCCTTCATCGGACGGGGTATTGAGTACAAGAGTTGGCAGGTCATGTTACAGTTGTATAGGACTTTGGTTCGGCCACATTTGGAATACTGCGTGCAGTTCTGGTCGCCACATTACCAGAAGGATGTGGATGCCTTGGAGAGGGTGCAGAGGAGGTTCACCAGGATGTTGCCTGGCATGGAAGGTGCTAGCTATGAAGAAAGGTTGAGTAGATTAGGATTGTTTTCGTTGGAAAGACGGAGGTTGAGGGGGGACCTGATTGAGGTTTACAAAATTATGAGAGGTATGGACAGGGTGGATAGCAACAAGCTTTTCCCAAGAGTGGGGGTGTCAGTTACAAGGGTTCACGATTTCAAGGTGAGAGGGGGAAAGTTTAAGGGAGATGTGCGTGGAAAGTTTTTTACGCAGAGGGTGGTGGGTGCCTGGGATGCTTTACCAGCGGAGGTGGTAGAGGCGGGCATGATAGCATCATTTAAGAAGCATCTAGACAGGTATATGAATGGGCGGGAACAGAGGGAAGTAGACCTTGGAAAATAGGATTCAGGTTTAGATAAAGGATCTGGATCGGCGCAGGCTGTGAGGGCCAAAGGGCCTGTTCCTGTGCTGTAATTTTTTTCTTTGTTCTTTGTTCTATGTCCCCTGGTGACTGTCCCCTCCACTCTATCCATGCCCTTATAATCTTGTAATGACCTCTATCAGGTCATCCTTCAACCTCCGTCTTCCTAATGAAAACAAGTTCCGATTTCTAAATTTCAGTGAGGCCATTACCTGCCTGGCAGGAACATGTCTATTAAAATGGAGCTGAACATAAGGCCTGTGAGGTTTGGATAAACAGATCAGCATTCTTATCCTCTTCTCATCAGGCTCATGGGGTAGAAATCAGGGCTGTAGGTACGCCTCTCTACAGGAAGTAGTTATCATTTTGAATGAACAATATGAAGAGGTAAGCCTGCCAAAACTAGGGTGCAACACTATCAGATGGTATGGTCAGCCTCTGGGCCAAAAGGTGGGGATTCCATGAGCAGCAACAGCCCAGGTTGGTTTGAGGGAAGGGAAAGCTAGCAGATAGGCAAGGTGAAAGAACTTCCCAAAAGTGTTTTACAGCAAAACAGTACTTGTGTAATCGCTGATCTAATGTAGGAAACATAGCAGTCAATTTGCACAGAGCAAAATCCCGCAAAAAGCAATGATCAGATAGATAATCTTTGTTCACGGAGGGATAAATATTGGCCAGGGTACAGTGGATAACTCCATGCTCATCTTCAAAATAGTGCAATGGGACCTTTCTTATTTACCCGAGAAAGCAGAAAGGGTGTTGGTTTCATATCTCATCTGGAAGGTGGCCCCTCTGCTAGTGCAGCACTCCTTTAGTGCTGGAGTGCCAACCTGCTACCTTAAGCATCAATTTTATGCCTGTAAAAGGGGTGCAGAGCAATCCATTATCTGCATTTTAAATACATATATTAGATCAACCCTTAACTTTCTAAAGGAAAGTGGTGACAACCAGAATTTAAGCAGCTATATTGGATTTGTTTATTGTCACGTGTACTGAGGTACAGTGAAAAGTATTTTTCTGTGAGCAGCTCAAACAGATCATTAAGTACATGAAAATAAAATAAAATAAAAATAAAAATAAAATCCATGGTTCCCAAAGTATGGGCTACAAACGGAGAACACCCAATTACTTAAAGAAAAGTGTACTCTAGAGAATGAAATGAACAACATGAAGGTCAGAAGCCGACAAATCCTTTTTTAAACCCTCAGCTGTATATCAGTTCTCCAGCCCAGACAATGGCCCTTGTCCCAATGAACACTCAACCTCCGCTCATCCCCACAGCCGCCTACAATGCAAGTGTAGTCGGCCAAAACACCCTGCTAACCCCGATTCAAAAGCCTCCCGGAGCAGCTCCAGCAGGCTCCGAGATTGTTATCACTACATGAGGTTCTGAGCAAAGGAAACTAGTTAGGTTGGACGAAGACAGTGACGGAAAAGACGAACCTAGTGGCAGATTAGTATTACGACTCGCCCCATTATGCACCAAACGAGTTAAGGTTGAAGCGACAGAAACAACCGAAGACGACGTAACAACCACTAGATCTCATTATGCCCGACATTGGATTCATGATGCGGCAGACCCCGATAAAATCGATAGATGGGCCAAAGAACTGCCGCACCCTAACCCAGGAGTTTGGCCACCTAGGATCAGCTACAGCGCTTACAGAATATTTAGTCTTCATCCGTTAGATGGTGTGCAGGTTTTGTCTGTGATGGTTAGTTCCCGCGATAGTAAAATATTCTCGGAGGTTCGGTTATCTCTTGGTGACGATTTACAAAATCTAGAAGGGGGATGGCAGTCAATTAGAAATTGGCTATTACGATTCAATCCACCAAAACTGATTGGGGAAAAGTAACATCCTGTATTCAAAAAATTTCGAGGAATTGCAGGACTATGAGGAAAGATTTAGAACAGTTTGGATGGAGCATTCCGGAATGGACCTCCAGGCAGGGGAGGAGAATTGGGATAAGAGTACCGTAGGACCATCCAAAACTGCTTTTGTCGCTGGTTTGATATCCAAACTGTTTAAAGCTTTAAACATGGTCCTTCCTGATGGTTGCTAATTGGTACTACCTACAGGGCCTCATTAGAACGATGTATTCAACTTGACCGTGGCTTGGAAGTTAAAAACCATAACAGCCCTCAGGCTCAGCCTCAAGCAGCAGCCGCTACAAGTAGCGCAGAAACCCTAGCAGGAAATACTACTACTCCTCCTCAGGTAACACCAACCCCGGCCCCTGTTCTTGCTCTGATAAAGGATTCCAGAAAACTGGGAAAATGTAATTTTTGTGGTAAAGACGGCCATTGGGCAAAATCATGTTGTTTCAGAATGCAGGCTAAGGGGCAAGGAAATGATTCACACTATCGAGACCCGCCCCGTGACTCATACTATCGAGGCCCGCCCCGTGACTCATACGACAGGATCCACCCCGAGCCACATATCACCAAGATACATACAGGGACCCAATTTCACCACTTAGAGACGCACTCAATGACGATGACGCATTGAGTGACAGGTTCAACAGATTAACCCCACGACACAAGAGGGCCCTGTTTGACGCGGCAAAAAAAAACTAGCAGACCCTACTCTCAGTGAGTCCATTCAAACACGCTTTAATTGAGAACAAATCGGATGGACTATATATTTCATTGAGAGTGGGAGGTCAACAAATTGATTTTCTTTTTGATACTGGAGCAGAATTAACCTGTCTTCCTCCACATTATGCAAACTCGTTTCCCTTAAAATGACAAGTGATTGAAGCCTATGCAGCAGGGGGTGATCCATTAACCCTTCAACGAACAGAACCCATGTCCTTTGAATTTGGACCACATCGACTAATAGCCTCTATCTGGGTAGGCCCAGTAACACAGGCCCTTCTGGGCATGGATATAATAGCCCAATTAAATTCTTCTCTTAATTTTGATAATTGAAAAGTTGCTTGGTCCATCAGACGCCTCAAAAAAAGTCAACTGGAGCAACACCCAATTTGGGCCAAGGACAAAAATGACTGTGGCCTATTAAAAATGGAACCAGCATCCTTCACTGGATCGGCTCCACCATGTACTAAACAGTACCCTATTAACCCCTCCCCAATTGAGCGAATATTACCTATAGTGAAGTAATTTGAAGACAGAGGAGTATTAGTGTGAATTCATAGTTCATCAAACAGTCCAGTGTGGCCTGTCAAGAAGGCTAATGGCACATGGCTCCTCACTATTGATTTTAGAAGGGCCAACCAATTCATTGTCAGAAAAGCTCCTTTGCTGGCAGATCCATCCACCATCTTTAATGCCTTAACACCAGACCTTCAAATGGTTTTCTGTTGTAGACATGGCCAATGGCTTTTGGTCAGTACTACGAGCTGAGGAAGTACAGCCATGGTTTGCTTTAACCATCAAACAACAACAGTACGCATGGACTAGACTACCACAAGGGTTTCACAACAGCCTTACTGTTTTTCACATGGCTCTACAGGAGCACCTGAGGGGACTGCCTGATATGCCCTCCACCATTATCCAGTATGTAGATGATATTCTGGTGGCCTCCATTAATGAGGAAGATCATGAAAGAGACTTGCGTTTCCTTTTAGACCACCTTAGCTGCAAGGGACACAAAGCCAGCCTCACCAAAGCACAAATTTCCCAGGATGAAGTTGTTTACTTAGGTCAGAAAATATCCAAAGGCAAAAGAGAACTTATTCAGGACAGAACGGTTGCAATTAAAGGTGCCAAAGAGCACAAAACTGTCCAAGAGGCGAGATCCTTTTTGGGACTATGCAATTTTAACATAATTTGGATTGATTCACTTACTCAGATGGCTCAACCACTGATTGATCTCTTAAAAGGCAACCGAAAATCAAAGATACGGTTGACCTCACAACAGAATAGAAAGAATCATTCATGAACCTGAAACGGGTTTTGTGCTCAGCACCTGCTCTAGGAATTCAAAACAACGGAAAGCCTTTCACCATGTTTGTTCATGACAAAGAAAGGTACATGACGGCAGTATTAGCCCAAGAACATGGTGACCAGCTTAGACCAGTAGGAGGCTACTCCGTCAAACTGAACAACGTGGCCCTAGCATATGGCAGCTGTCTCAGAGCCATGGAAGCCACATGTCGAGCCGTGTTGGCTACAGCAGCCCTTGTCCTGGACGAGCAGTTGACCATTAAATATCTCCATGCAGTCCATTCTCTACGCTCCATGAACAGAGTATCACGAGTTACATCAGCCAGGTGGACTAGGTGGACAGCAGTTTTGGAAGCATCTAATCTTTACTTCCACTGAGCAAGTCCCGTAAATCCATCATCTTTGCTCCCGCTTCCTGAGGAGCAAAAGGGGGGAGAAGAAGAAGAACATGACTGTGTGGAAGTATCAGAGAAAATGGAGGAGGCACGCCTGGTAGAAGAACCACTACAAAATCCAGATTTGGTTCTATTTACAGATGGTTCCTCCTTTATTGACAAAGGTATCAGAAAGGCTGGATGGGCAGTCACAAGTCTGTACGAAGTTATGGCAAAAGGAAGCTTGTCCCCAGGAATATCAGCTCAACAGGCCAAATTGAGAGCACTAGCAGAAGCGTATCGTGTGGCAAAAGATCAAACAGCTAACATCTATACAGACTCCAGATACGGTTTTGGAATAGCCCACTATTTTGGCCACGTGGAGAAAAAGAGGAATCCTCACCACAGCAGGGACACCTATCTGAAATGGGAAGGAAGTACAAGATCTCCTAGAAGCCATGGCTTTGCCAAAAGAAGTATCTATTCAAGAGTGTAAGGCCCATACTCAAGAGAACACTATAGAAGAACAAGGAAACACCCTTGCAGACCAAGCAGCAAAGGAAGCTGCCTCTCAGTGGCATTCTTCAGCAGAACCCAGACACATCTACAAATTGGGAGTGACCAATTTATTACAAGATCTACGTGAGATGCAACATGACTGTACACAAGAAGAGAAATGGTTAGACTAAGGTATCCAGTTGTATGATGATCATATTTGGAGATAAACCAGTTGCACCACAGGCACAGATGCCATTTCTGGCCCAATAGATCCATTCAGGGGGACATTTATTCCCTCAACAAATGATGGCTCGATTCCAGAGAAGTTGGTGTGGCAAAGGATTCAAAAAACATGCACAATTGGTATCAAACCGCTGTGTAACCTATCAAAAGAACTTAGGACCTATAACGTCAATGCCTCAGCTAAAAGCTCCTGCCCCTACAGGACCATTCCAGAACATACAGGTTGATTACATCACCCTTCCTCCATGTCAAAGATACACTGATGTTCTTGTAATAGTGGATAAGTTCTCTAGATGGGTAGGGGCTGCTCCAGCCAGGAGGGCCACAGCCACCATATGGCCAAAGTCCTATGCAAAGACTATGGGCGCGATTCTCCCAGACAGGGAGAAATCGTAAGGCTGGCGTCAAAACCGGGCGGGTTTGACGCCAGCCTCCCCCTCCCCGACCGGGAACCGATTCTGGTCCCCGGTCGGGGCTAGTATGCCGCGGCCGTGAACTCCGGCATCGCGGGCTTAACGAATTTCGTTAAGCCCGCTTGCCAGAGTTTGCGCCGGCTGACGCGTCACATGACGTCAGCCGCGCATGCGCGGATTGGAAGACTCCAACCCGCGCATGCGCGGATGACGTCATCGCGCATTTGCACGAAACCCGCGCATGCGCGGGCCGGGATGCCCCTCAGCCGCCCCGCGAATTGATACAGCGGGGCGGCGGAAGGACAAAGAGTGCGCGGGAATCGGACCCGCTGCCCGCGATCGGTGGGCACCGATCGCGGGCCCATGGCACCCTTGGCACTGCCGTGCCAATCGGTGCCATGGTTGCCAAGATCGGGACTTTACGGCCGTTTTTACGAACGGCCAGACCAGGTGTGTTTGCCATTCGTAAAAACGGCCGTAAAGGGCTTGGAATTCGGCCCATCGGCCAGCTGAGAATCGCTGCTGGCCGTAAAAAAACGGCGGCAGCGATTCGTGTCGGGAGTTGGGCGTGGGGGGGGAGAATAGCGGGAGGGCGTCGGACTAGCGTGGCCGTAAAAATTTACGACCCCCGCTATTCTCCGCACCGTCGTGAGTGCGGAGAATTGCGCCCTATATTCTCAGATGGGGAGTACCAACTAGCATCGACTCAGACAATGGAACCCACTTTACAGGTGCTGTTTGCCAGGAGGTTACTGAACATTGATTGGAATCTACACTGCTCTTATCATCCAGAATCATCAGGACAAGTGTAACGCATGAACCGGACTTTAAAAGAACGATTGTGCAAATACAACCAAGAAGGCATGAATTGGATTCAAGCCTTGCTACTAGTATTGTGCAGTATCAGAGCAACCCCAAACAGAACCACAGGCCTAAACCCATTTGAGGTCATCACTGGCAGACCTATGTCCCTGCCAGGAACTATTGACTTAAGAAAGTCAGACTGTCATCTGATTAGTGATGCTTTACTTAGTTATTGCCAAAATTTAAAAAATGCTGTCAGTTCTGCTTCTCAACAGGTTTCGGCGGCCTGGGGACTCGCCTGAGGTGGGCTCATGATTTGGTCCCCGGAGAAGATTCAGAAGGAGCCGTTATAAGCCAAGTGAGAAGATCCTACCTAATTCTGCTAACTACTCAGTCGGCCGTGAAACTCCAAGGAAAGAAAACCTGGATTCACACATCACATGTGAAGCGCGCGCATAAGTATTAGAATCCGTAAAAACGTCTGCCATAATATTGATTTTCAGTTACATGATTGGCCTGATAGGCCTTGCCAAGGAGTTAAATGGCAATACGTTTCTTCATACGTATATGCTAAAAATGTTAACATCACCAAATGTTGGGTATGTATTACAATTGCTACCCACTCAGGAGAAGGTATCCTTTTCTTATCTATTCCTTTTAACATTCAGAAACAGCAGAATGGTATATTTTTCAAAGCGCCAACCGCTCTTCACAGACCCGTGAAGGAGCAGACATATGTTGGGTTACCAAATATCAAATTAATTTAAAGAGAAGAATCCAATTATGGAAATCAGCAGGTTATTCATTAAAACACTTTTTCAGGATGGTATCAACACAACTATGATAGAAACCAAAATCCTCCCCCATATCAACCCCCCAACTACTATTAATCAGGAAGGATCAATATGTTTAACAAGCTATCATCCTGAAGGGATGAAGATGGGATATAGTAACTGTACTCATTATTTTAATGTAAGCAGAGCTTACAGATGCACCCAATACCTGGTAGAGAGAGTTATTGATTCCTCGTTATTAACAGGCCTACAGAATCTCACTGGTAATAATACATTTTCAGATCGATGGTACTTAGAAGAAATTACCCATTTTACTTCTTATAATGGAACTTATTTTATCTGTAACAACAAAGCATACCCCTGGCTTCCAAAACTTTGGTCAGGGTCTTGTCATTTAGGATACGTAATGCCTGCTATCCGTCATCTTCCTTCTTTATCAAGACTACCAGTTCAAAGAAATAAGCGTGCCCTCACTGCACGAGATAGATTCCTTGCCAAACGTATTCCATTTTATTGGGACGCCAAAGTAGCCAACGAATTGAATAAAATAACATCCATCATAGAAAAGGTAGCTAATTATACCGTTACTGCCCTAGATAAAGTTTCTGCCGAAATGCTAGCTACCCGAACTGTGGCTTTACAGAATCGGATGGCACTTGACTATTTGCCAGCTGAAAAAGGTGGAAAATGTGTTTCGCTATAGAATGTACAGAAATCTTTTATCTCTTGATTTGCGCATTGATTGGTGTAGAGTTTTGCACCTACATCCCAGATAATTCAGAAGAAGTCAAAAACTTGGCAACACAAATTAAAGAGGTCAGGAAAATTGACC
Source organism: Scyliorhinus canicula (assembly GCF_902713615.1). Lineage (NCBI taxonomy): Eukaryota > Metazoa > Chordata > Chondrichthyes > Carcharhiniformes > Scyliorhinidae > Scyliorhinus > Scyliorhinus canicula. The sequence goes on from NC_052160.1 coordinate 82,764,077, forward strand.
CACCCTCTGACAACACTCTTTGGGGATGGCCCTCTGGATGGTTGGGTGGCACAGGAATGTCCATTATTCAGGGACTCCTCTTATGTTGCATAATTGGACTTATCATTTATGTAATGATCTTGCTGATCAAATGTGTTGTCCAAAGTATGGCTACCCATAATGCCCCACCAATCCAAGTGGTTCATAGTAACCCAAACGCACCACCAGCCAATGACATTGCACTAGGCTGTTACTGTTGAACTGTTATTTACTGCATTATTGCATTGTTAACCAATTATTACTTAATCATATAATTACCTTCAGTTATTAATGAATTGTTATTGTACTATATAATCATTTCTTTATTGAATAATACTTCTAGAATGTTTTTAACACAAAGCTTTGCCTGCTCCATTGTTGAAGATTGTTCTCAAACAAGTGAACCATTAAACACAATGTGAATGAGTTCCTCCCCGTGCTTATTTCTATTGTTATCACACTTCTTCCTTAATTTCTATTTGTTGCTTGATTCATCTTATTAATCTTTCAAAGAATCAAAAAAGGGGGGGATTGATAGAAACCAACCTTTTATTATAGGTAAAAAGGTTTATATAGAACATAGAAAGAGGAAGAAATTATTTAAAGAAATTATATTAACTAAAGTTTTAAATCAATATATTAACCATAACAGTAAGAAAAAGCTGACTGCTTGAAAACTGATCATATAAGCAAACTGCAAGAGTTTGCAAGGCCAAACTGTCAGAAAGACTCTTTGTGTTAGAGATCTGGGCTAAGATCCAGTTCCATTTCCATGGTAACAATAAGTCACCCCATAGTAAGAATCTTTGGTGGGAAACGTGTTTCGCTCTGGAAAAGTACAGAATCTTTTATCTCTTAATTTGATAGACACTTTGGCTGAATTAAATGAATTATAGATTATTTAAACCCAATCACAGCTGTAAAAAGGATGAAGTTTTGAAGATAGTAATCCTCTTAAAAGTTCAGGTATCAGGACGGGAAAGCAATTCTTGAATTAATTCAACCTCTCTTCTGAAACCTATTCTATCGGCTTGCTTTGCAACACCGCTATTTTATTCTATTGTAAACTGCACAGTCGTTTTGTACTGTGTATCTTGATTTGAAGAAATTACCATGAGCTGTTATTATATTTTGAATTCAACAACTGTATTTGCGAAAGACAATCATTCTGATTAGCTTGCTGCAGGGCTAGTCAGAACATCCTAAATTTTGTACTTGGAAAATTGAAGCTTACCAATAGACAATAACCGAAGAAGCCAGTCTTGAATTTCTGTTATTTGGTATATGGTACGGAGTTACACGTATATGAATAAGCACAGAGATCCCACAAACGGGTATAGAGGGATACGGCACAAGTAGGTGCTGAGTGTTTTAGCCAAGGTTGGTATGACCGGTACAGGCTTGGAGGGCCTGTTCCTGTGCTGTATTGTTCTTTGTAAAAAATAAAGGTCACAAAGGATGCCACTTAGTCATCATTGTGATTTCATCCTTTTCAACATGCTTCAAAGACACCTTGAAGGAGTAGCATTTAGTTCTTGTTTCAGATCTAAAGATACCAAAGAGCGTGACACAGTGATAATCCTATGGGCTTGTATAAACTGTCTTGGCATATGGATAATGATTTGGATATCAGATGGCCCTTCAAGAAGTATGTTTTATAGAACGGCTGGACGGTTTGAGGTAGAAAACTCCATACTCACCACTATTCTCAGATAATTGATCTCTCAGGGAGTACATGGTTCCGCCATTTCCATTTTGGTTTGAAGGCACTGATGCGAGTAGACCTATCGCAACAAGAAGAACTTACATGGTGCCTTTGATGTAGACAAAAAACATCCAATGCAACATAGAGGAAAATCACTCTCCCTTCAACATTTCATAAATATCTGCGTGCCATTTTATGTTATTCATTTCAAAAGTATCCAGGAATTTTGCCATTATTTAAACAGTAAAAGGTCAACCGAAGGCTCATTTCACTGGTATTGGATTCCTTCACTTTTTACTGTTTTAATTGTTTAATCTTAACACTTTAGTTTAAAATAGTGCTCAAATTGGCTTTCTTTTTGCTGGAATTAGCTGATTTGGGATGGTGGTAGAATGAGAGTCCACTGTTTGTACAATTCTGATATTTGAGTGCTTAAGATAATTACACTTGTGAAAGCTTCCACATAAACATTATACTTTGTGAATTTATCAAATTCTATGAAACCAAAGTAGGAACATGTAATCCCTGATTACAAGAGTCAATTGTGGTGATCCAGTTATAGTAATCGTATGGTCTTCCCTACTGTACCACAGTGGGAAGAGGGATTACATACTGCAGAACATTTGAAATTACAAACAAACATGTTCTTAAAAGGGTACAATAGTTAGCGCCACCATGCAGTGCAGCACGGTGGCACAGTTAGCATGGTTGCCTCACAGTGCCATTGACCCGGGTTCAATTATGACCTTGGTGACTGTCTCCTTCTGTAATGTAGTAATTCTACGATTCAGGAGACATTTTCTGGGCACCTAAGAAGGGCAGGCTGTCCAAGGGTATGGAAATTCCACACTCCAAACAGTGCTTTTGAAGGAAAGACTGCAATTTCTTTGAGGTAGGCTATCCCAAAACAGTCCTGATTTGGGAGATGCGTGACCCATCTGCTCAGGAAGCTGTAGGCTCAGAATGTACACTGACATTTGTCTGTTAAGGCATATTGAGATATGTCCATCAAGGGCTTAGAACTGCTGTAACAGGATTTCATAGTTGAGTATTTGGCTGTAGACAGCAATCTTACATGGATTATTACTGTTGTGTTGGAAAAAACAAACCTGGAGAGGGAGTGGAATCCATAGAATCCCTACAGTGCAGGAGGCCATTTGGCACATTAGAGTATGCACCGATCCTCTGAAAGAGCATTTTACCGAGGCCTACTCCCCACCATATCCCCGTAACCTAATCTGCATATCTTTGGAGAGTAAGGGGCAACTTAGTATAGCCAGTTCATTTAACCAGCACACCACTGGATTGCGGGAGGAAATCGGAACACTGAGGAAACATATGCAGACACGGGGAGAATGTGCAAACTCCTCAGTCACCCAGTGCCCTTGGTGGTTCTGTGGGGGAGAGGGTTACGCTTCTTTGAGAAAGAAGATTTCTCACCAAGTCCCCTGTAACGTGATAGTTGCTGGTAAATCTGTTTCATTCGCTCGATGTTAAGCCGACTTGCCTCTGCGTGTATCACCATGGGCTTTGGATAGTGCACGCCAATAATGCACTTTGCTGCAACTTGGACAGAGTCGGGAGCATTCCATGGATCATAGATATACTTTGCAGGAAATCCTTTAAGAATTGGCAAGTAATGTCTGCAAAGAGAGTCTTATTGTAAATACTAATAGTGTGAACATATTCATCAAACTAATCCCAACAACCCATCTGTTGTCCATTTCTGTGCTATAGATTTCACCATGCCCCCCACTCCCCTTCAACCCACGTGCCAAGCACTGCATTTACAGCACATGATACCATTAGCCCTTGGCTATCTTAGAGATTTGAACGGCCAAGAGTGTGATTATGGTGTAGTCACAATGCACCAGTTTACAGCCATAGGGTGTGATTCAATGCAAACATTTTTTGTGTTCTTTTCCGCCGGCGAGTTTCCCACCACTATCCAATGACATTTAGTCACTTTTGTGGGTCCTGGGGAGTTTCTCACCGATTTAGCCCATACTTAGGGCAGAATTCTCCGTCGGCCGATGCTGGAATCGGGAAACGCAATTGGGCAGATTTTGACGCTGACATCGTGGTAGGCACCAGTTTCACGCCAAATCGCAGTTCTCGGGGGCACGATTCTCCGCTGCCCACGACGGGTCGGAGAATAGCGGGAGGGCCTTCCTGACAATTTTCACGCTCTCCCGCTATTCCCCCCCCCCCCCCCCCCCCGCGGCCGCCCCACGACACGAATCGCTGCTTGCCGTTTTTTACGGCGAACAGCGATTCTCCCCAGGCCGATGGGCCGAGTTCCCAGGCCTTTATGGCCGTTTTCACGAACGCAATCACACCTGCTCTCACCGTTCGTGAAAACGGCCGCAAAGTGCCGCCCCGAACAACCATGGCACCGATTGGCACGGCCGCACCACGGCCGTGCCAAGGGTGGCATGGGCCTGCGATCGGTGGGTACCGATCGCGGGCAGCGGGTCCGATCGGGTCCTGGGAGGGGGCGCGGAGGCTGCCGTGAAACACGGCCAGTTTCACGGCAGCCTTTACGACTCGCCACATTTGCGGAGAATCGCGCCCCTGGTACCTCGACAGCAGCATCAATGTGTTCCACTCCGCAAGTAGGGTAAATGCCAATGAGCCTGACCAAGTATTCTCTGGGGCCACCGCGATTCGCTGCCTCCACTTGGGGGGTGGGGGGGAAAGAGAGAGAGAGAGAGCGCGAGAGAGAGAACGCAAGAGAGAGAGAGAGGGGGAAGAAAGAGAGCACATGAGCAAGAGGGCATGGTTTAATTGTGCTTTGAAAAACAGGCGCCGTATCTGACGAGGGACAGAGAAGAGATAGAACATTCAGAGGTGCGACTGGGGGCTGACGGGCCAGCTGGGACCGGGGCAACATCCCATTGGACTCGGTGGTGTCCAGGCATGGACTGCCATTGCCGAGGTCAGCAAGGCAGCCATCTTGCTGTGCACCACACTGACCACCAACCTTTGCACCTAACTCTGCAGTGACACTGGTCATATGCGTCCCCCTCCCCCTTACCCCACCCTCCACCATACCACCCCTGAACATTTAGGTCACGGGGTCCTTCCAGGCGCCGAGTAGAGCCCAGTATTGGATCTCGCAAGAGCTTGATGCAAAGGTGCACCCACGCTGTCAGAGGCCCTATATGCCCAGTCGGCACAATATATCCATTTCAATGTGGACCGAGCCACCAGGATGCCTGGGCAATGGGGTTCGCCGCCATTGCCAAGATGCCCGGGTCCAGGGGGTGACCGACAGGGTGCATGTCGCTCTATGAGCACCTGCATTCGACATTCCAGGTACCAAACAAATTGGTGTCCTTCCACCCCCCTCAATCCGGAGTCTGCCATTTCCACCAAGAGAGATTACCCAAAAGACCCATAAATAGGCACAGCAGGCCCACCTAACATGGCCACTGAGCCAAATCACAAGACTAAACAAAGAAAAATCTGCAGGCACCGTCATCGAACTATCTCCACCTCCCTCAGAAGCAAGGCGAACACAAACCTAAAATCATCTTCTAGCCTACCTAATCAAAACAAGAACTCTAAGCTCATTGTCTAAAAATAACTGCTATAATGAGCTGCAGTTAACCCTCAACACCGCTCCTGTTAAGCTAACTCATGTAGGTTAGTTGGGAAGCTCTCAGCTAGAGTTGGAAAAATGTTTGCAAGTAACAAAATGCTAAAACCCCATGTTTTTTTCAAATGGAGTTCAAATTTCACCATCTGCAATTGTGGGATTTGAACCTGGGTCCCCAGATCCTGTCCTGGATTTCTAGTCCAGTGACAATATTCCTACATCACGGTCTCCCTGAGAAATTGATATGATTAGAGTGGGAGGAGCCTCATGTATGGAGTATAAACACTGGCACAGATCACAGGGGCTGAATGGCCTGTGCTGCACACTTGAGGGAAGATATTGTTATGGAGTGGATGCCCCAAACAGAGATGCACTGGATTGATTTCCCAAACACAGGAGACAGATATTTTTTCTGGAAAACATAGATACTGCTCAAGATTTGCTCCAAACACAGACAATTATGTGGAAGAGAAGACTAACAAAATGATGTAATGTTTTCTATTAATAAAATCCCTGGTTTCTTTTTAGGAAAAGCTGTGACAAGACATGGCAACATACTGTATATGATAATTTATCCGCAAAATATAAAGTGATATTTTCATTGGCATAAGATAATCAAGAGTTGATATTGGACCTATTTTCACATGTCAACTACAATTAATTTTTTGGCACTTGAATGGCATCAGTTGACCTTTCACCACTGCAAGTGATTTTATTTGCAGTGCTAGTTTGCCTGATGACACAGAAGCACTAAAAACAAGTGGACATTGTGACATGACAAAGCTCTCCTCTCTGAAGTACGTCCTATCTTCAGGTTTGTTATTTGCAAACATTTTTCTGAAAGAAAAATTATAACAAGTAATTAGAGAGCAATTTAGAAAATACAAAACAAATAAATGTGGTGCAAATCAAGATACATGTGAAGGGGCTTAGTTCTTTATACTTCACTGTTAAGCTCCTCCAATTGTGTAATGGATACTTGTGCAAGCAGTTTAATACATGTGTAAGTAGTTTTGGGATTACTTCAACAGTCAAATAAAATCAGCCTGCACAACTGCATCTATAACCACATACCCTCCATATCGTTTGCACAACCAATCTGTTCACTTCGCGAATTCAGACATGGTTGAAACTGCAAAGGAACAAAAATAAAATTTTAAAAAGCTCACTGCTTTCTAGTACAGGAACAGACTTCGAATTAGATATTCACCAGTAATGAGGCTGCAATTTACGATAAATCCATATGTGGTCAAGACAGACAAATTGAAGCAATAGATATTTATGGTATGGACATCTTTGGAGTCCACAAATTCAAACATGTCATACATTTGCTTTCTGTCTTCTATTTTTTCTTTAGAAAATATACACAAGATTTTATGAAGTTAAAACTAAAGATAAAATAGAACTGGGGCTGGATACTCCGACTCCCCGCCGGGTCGGAGAATTGCCGGGGGCCGACGTCAATCCCGCCCCCACCGTCTCCCGAAGTCTCCGGCACCGGAGATTCGGCGGGGGCGGGAATCGCGCCGTGCCGGTCGGCGCCCCCCCCCCCCCCCCCCGATTCTCGGCCCATGATGGGCCGACGTCCTGCTCCTGTAATGCCGGTCCCGCCGGCGTGAATCAAACCACCTCCCTTAACTGCGGGACTGGCGGCGCAGGCGGACTCCGGGGTCTTGGGATCTGGCCCCGGGGGGTGCCCCCACGGTAGCCTGGCCCGCGATCGGGGCCCACCGATCCACGGGCAGGCCTCTGCCGTGGGGGCACTCTTTTCCCTCCGCGACAGCCATAGACTACGCGATGGCCGACGCGTGGGGACGACGTCAGCACATGCTGACGTTCCAGCGCATACGCGGACTTCTGTCGGCCCCGGTTGGCATGGCGCCAAAGGCGCTCCGGCGTGGGCCTAGCCCCTCAAGAGGAGGGCTTAGCCCCTAAAGGTGCGGAGAAAACCGCACCTTTGGGACGGCCCGACGCCGGAGTGGTTCACGCACTCCGTCCTGCCGGGACCCCCCCCCCTCGCCGGGTAGGGGAGAATCCAGCCCCTGATATTATTTACATCAAAATCAGAACAAAGTTGCTGTGCCCGAGGTCGATGGAGTATTCTGCCACGATGTTGGCGGAGCTATTGGGGGAGGGGGACGATCCCTCTCGATATGAACTAGAGTGGACTCATCGGTCGTGGAAACCTATACCAAAGGCGAGTGAGCCGCCAAGAGTAGAAACTGTGTGTTTCCGTAGATGCAGTGTGAAGGAGAAGGTCCTGTGCTGGGCAAAGCAGAAGCGGGTGGTGCAGTGGGCTGGAGCTGGTATATGCATATACCAGGACTTTATGGTGGAGCTGGCGAGGAGGCGAGCGGCCTTCAGCCGGGTAAAGAAGGCACTGTACATCAGCAAGGTGCAGTGCGGCATAGTGTATCCAGCTAAGTTGAGGGTGACCTACAAATCCAAGGACTTTTATATTGGGACGGCGGAAGAGTTTGCGAAGGCAGAAGGACTGTGGCAGGATTGAGAAATGGGACAGAGCGGGTCTTGTACTGTTGTAACCTCATGTAACTTGATATTTTCATTGCGTTTTGGTGTATGTACTAAGATGAGTCGATGCTGTATGTTTGGACAAGGGAAGAGTTGGGACTTTCATTTGCAATGATGGTTCTTTGGGGCTTAGGTGTGTATGCTGGGGTTGTGTGCTAAAGGGGATTTCTTGGTTTTCCTGGGACCGGGCAAGGAGGAAGGGGATCCGGGCGGGGGCCTCCACACTGGTCGGTTTAAGCCGGCCAGTGAACGGGAGTGAGGTGGGGGGAGGGGCTGCGGCCATTGGAGCCTGGCAGAACAGGTTTTGGTGAGTCTAGTTGGGGCAAAGGTTGGGGGAAGGAACTGAGGCTGAGGGGAGGAGTTTACAAGAGGAAGTGGAGGGGAGGAGTCTGGGAGGGGGGCGTCTTCAATTCATGGGTGTCATTCACAATACTCTTTCGGGGATTGGATGGTGTTGAATATTGGGGGGGGGGGGGGGTTGGACTATATATGTCAATGGTGACCATAGGTGATTGCTGATTCCTTCTTTTTTCTCCTTGGGAGATTTTGTTTTATCTGATGCTTATATTGTCATGTGGGCCTTTGTTTGGAGAGTGGTGGGAGGATGGGGTCGTTATTGTTAATAAGGGGATTGACATTGTATTCATTACCGTTTATTGTTTGTTGGTGGGGTGTAAATTTTGAAGAAAACGGAGAACAAAAATATTAAAAAAAGAATGCAGAGCATCTATTAAATGCATCCCTCTTCCAGCGGCAAAGGGCTCCTTAACTGTCTGTTTTTACTATTTCCATGAAAGTAGAGATCCTCTAAAATACAAGATCCATTTCCATTGGATCACAAACATCTACTGCAGCCATCTCACACCACTGTTCTATAGAGACAGAAGGAATGGCATGGCATGTATAGACCTGGTTAGATCCTAGCTTGCAATATTAGCAAAGTATTGGGCCCTGCAATTCCATCCAGTGTTCTGAACTGAGAGAAGCCCAACTTTAGTCAGTCATCAAGGCTCGACACTTTTTCTCTGTGCCTAAATATTCTGTTGGCAGCACTTGAAGTCTTTACTGAATCAAGGACATAAACTGCAATCTGAACAAAGTTTTACAGCAGGAGAAAATTAGTACTCTGAACTACTCTGAACTGAAGGGGCAGCAGGTGGTTAGCATAAATGCTTCACAGCTCCAGGGTCCCAGGTTCGATTCCCGGCTGGGTCACTGTCTGTGTGGAGTCTGCACGTCCTCCCCCTGTGTGCGTGGGTTTCCTCCGGGTGCTCCGGTTTCCTCCCACAGTCCAAAGATGTGCGGGTTAGGTGGATTGGCCATGCTAAATTGCCCGTAGTGTCCTAATAAAAGTAAGGTTAAGGGGGGGGGGGTTGTTGGGTTACGGGTATAGGGTGGATACGCGAGTTTGAGTAGGGTGATCATGGCTCGGCACAACATTGAGGGCCGAAGGGCCTGTTCTGTGCTATACTGTTCTATGTTCTAACTAATACATTAATTTGGGAAGTTCATTAGTGGAAATATTGCTATTTAAGGCATACGCTGATGGAAGGCCATCAATATTGTGAATTGGAATTGTTTCCTGTGGAAAGAATTCTTGCCCTAGACAAGTGTACGATACTTAGTAAAGCACCAAGACTCCATGAAAATACAGTAAACCTAATGAAACTTCATTGTTAATCTTATGGAGCAGAAATCAATGAAACCTCCAAAAGCAGTTTGAAATTTCAGTTTTAACACGACAAGATGACCATCAGAATGCTTGGAACAGGTTTGGAAAGAAGCAAACCTCATGTGCATTCCGAAATGGAACAGAAGACATTCTCTCTAACTTGATAAGAGTTTTTACTAACTTGACAGAGGTTTTCCGAAGAGGTCACAAAAATGATTGATGCAGGTAGGGCAGTGGATGTTATCTATATGGACTTCAGTAAGGCCTTTGACAAGTTCCCTCATGGTAGACTGGTACAAAAGATGAAGTCACATGGGATCGGGGTGAGCTGGCAAGGTGGATACAGAACTGGCTAGGTCATAGAAGGCAGAGAGTAGCAATGGAAGGGTGCTTTTCTAATTGGAGGGCTGTGACTAGTGATGTTCCGCAGGGATCAGTGCTGGGACCTTTGCTGTTCGTAGTATATATAAATGATTTGGAGGAAAATGTAACTGGTCTGATTAGTAAGTTTGCAGACGACACAAAGGTTGGTGGAATTGCAGATAGGGATGAGGACTGTCAGAGGATACAGAAGGATTTTAGATCATTTGGAGACTTGGGCGGATAGATGGCAGATGGAGTTTAATCCGGACAAATGTGAGGGAATGCATTTTGGAAGATCTAATGCAGGTAGGGAATATACAGTGAATTGTAAAACCCTCAAGAGTATTGAAAGTCAGAGAAATCTAGGTGTACAGGTCCATAGATCATTGAAAGGGGCAACACAGGTGGAGAAGGTAGTCAAGAAGGCATACGGCATGCTTGCCTTCATTGGCCGGGCATTGAGTATAAGAATTGGCAAGTCATGTTGCAGCTGTATAGAACCTTAGTTAGGCCACACTTGGAGTATAGTGTTCAATTCTGGTTGCCACACTACCAGAAGGATGTGGAGGCTTTAGAGAGGGTGCAGAAGAGATTTACCAGGAGGTTGCCTGGTATGGAAGGCATTAGCTATGAGGAGCAGTTGAATAAACTCGGTTTGTTCTCACTGGAACGATGGAGGTTGAGGGGCGACCTGATAGAGGTCTACAAAATTATGAGGGGCATAGACAGAGTGGATAGTCAGAGGCTTTTCCCCAGGGTAGAGGGGTCAAAAGTTTAAGGTGCGAGGGGCAAGGTACAGAGTAGATGTACGAGGCAAGTTTTTTTTTTTTTACACAGAGGGTAGTGGGTGCCTGGAACTTGCTGCCAGAGGAGGTGGTGGAAGCAGGGACGATAGTGACATTTAAGGAACATCTTGACAAATACATGAATAGGATGGGAATAGAGGGATACGGATCCCGGAAGTGTAGAAGATTGTAGTTTAGTCGGACAGCATGGTCGGCACGGGCTTGGAGAGCCGAAGAGCCTGTACCTGTGCAGTACTTTTCTTTGTTCTTTGTTTTCTCTTTCAGATTTTTGAGACAAAGCTCTGGGTAATTAGAAAACCATAAATCCTTGCTCTGAGCCTCTCAAGCAATCATTAGCTCTCTTGATCATAGGAATGAATCATAGAATTTACAGTGCAGAAGGAGGCTATTCGGCCCATCGAGTCTGCACCGGCCCTTAAAAGAGCACCTTATTCAAGCTACGTATTTACCCTATCCCCGTAACCCCCACTTAACCTTTTTTTTGGACATGAAGGGCAATTTAGCATGGCCAATCCACCTAACCGGCACATCTTTGGACTGAGGGGGAAACCGGAGCACCCGGAGGAAACCCACGCAGACACGGGGAGAATGTGCAGACTCTGCACAGACAGCCGGGAATCGAACCTGGTACCCTGGAGCTGTGACGCAACTGTGCTAACCACTATGCTGCCGTGCTGAACAGAGAAATGTGCCACTATCTGCTGGATGAACTGGTTAATTAGGTCAAAGTTACAAACCTCAATTGTAGCTGGGGCACTTGGTCATTACCAAGAAATGAAGAGTTGAAAAAAAATAACATCCACTTGTATGCAATTTAGATAATAGATTTTCAGGATTTGATTTCACAATCTGAAATAGAAGTCATAGCTCAGCCTGGTACAAAATCAGGTGTTAGAATTGCAGGGCATCGGCAAGCCAACTTTGGAGGGAGGTAGTGGCGAGGGAAATGGTTCAGGTTCGAGATGGGGCAGGGAAGTTGGTGGTGGCTCTGGAGGAGATTAAAAGGTGTTCTTTGAGGAGCTCTACGAGTGATTGTATATGTCCTCTTATGAGGAAAGGCTGAAGGACTTGAGGCTGTTTTCGTTAGAGAGAAGAAGGTTAAGAGGTGACTTAATTGAGGCATACAAGATGATCAGAGGATTAGATAGGGTGGACAGTGAGAGCCTTTTTCCTCGGATGGTAATGTCTAGCACGAGGGGACATAGCTTCAAATAGAGGGGAGATAGATATAGGACAGATGTCAGAGGCAGGTTCTTTACTCATAGAGTAGTAAGGGCATGGAATGCCTTGCCTGCAACAGTAGTGGACTCGCCAACACTAAACGCATTCAAATAGTCATTGGATAGGCATATGGACGATAAGGGAATAGTGTAGATGGGCTTTAGAGGGGTTTCACAGGCCGGCGCAACATCGAGGGCCGAAGGGCCTGTACTGCGCTGTAATATTCTATGTTCTATGAACCACCGGGGGAGGATCGGGGAATGCAGGAATTCCTGGATGGTTTGGAATATCCGAGGTTGGGGGAGGATGATAGGTCCACATTGGAAGGGGTGAGAGGGGATCAGAAAATAAAGGACACAACTGGGAAGATGCAGTCATGAAAGGTAGCAGGGCCAAATGGGTTTCCAGTGGAGTACTACAAAACATTTAGGGATAAGTCGGTGCCGCTGATGGTGCGGGTGTTTGAGGAGGCAATAGGGGAAGGGGTGTTGCCACAATCTTTGAGGCAGGCATCGATCTCCCTGTTGCTCAAGAAGGATAAGGATCCGACAGAGTGTGGGTCGTATAGGCCTATATCACTCTTGAATGTGGATGCAAAGGTACTGGCGAAGGTGTTAGTGGGTAGGTTAGAGAAGTGCCTCCTGGGGAAGATCAGATGGAGTTTGTAAGAGGGAGGCAGCTTTTTTCAAACACTAGAAAGGTTCTGAATGTAGCTATGGCACCGGCGGAGGGGAGAGAGACGAGGTAGTTGAGGCACTGGATGCCGAGAAGGCGTTTGACCGGATAGAGTCGGAGTATTTAAATGGTGGTTTTGGAGCAGTTTGAGATTGGGGTACGGTTTGTGGATTGGGTAAAATTATTTTACAGGGAGCCGAGGGCGAGTGTCCGCATGAATAACATGAATTCGGGGTAATTTGCTCTGCACGGAGGGACCAGATAGGGGTGTCCTATGTCCCCCACTGTTGTTCGCACTTGTGATTAAGCCTTTGGCCATCACGCTGAGAAATTCTGGGGTGTGGAGGGGATGGTGCACCCTTGCACGCAGACGACTTGCTACTATACGTGTCGGAACGGAGTACGTCGATGGGTGGTATACTAGACCTGCTTCGAGTGTTTGGGTCATTTTTGGGGTATAAACTAAATTTGGCCAGGGGTGGGAGCAGGGGTACGAGGGGCTGCCATTCCGTAGGGCGGTAACCCAATTTAGATACCTGGGGATGCAGGTGGCACGGGATTGGGGTGGGCTCCGTAGATATAACATTACAAATCTGGTGGGGAGGGTGAAAGTGGATTTGGCAAAATGGGATTCCTCTGTAGCTGGCAGGTCTGGTGCAGGCAATTAAGATGAATGTGTTGTTCATTTTTCAATGCTTGCCAATCTTTTTAATCAAAGGTGTTTTTTAAGGAAGTAGAGAAGATGATTACCTCGTTCATTTGGGGAGGGGGGGTGAAAAAAGGTGGCTAGGATTAAGAAGGCACTGTTGCAGAGAGGACGTCAGTCAGGAGGTTCGGTCTCCCGAATTTATTGTATTATTACTGGGCGGTGAATGCTGAGAAGGTGAAACTGGGTCAGAGGGGAGTGGGTTAGATTGGAGGAGAGTCTATGCAGGGGGTCGGGGTTAAGGGCGTTGGTAACAGCACCGCTCCCGATAAACCTGGGGAAATATTCAAGGTGACGAGCAGCCTTTGTGTCGTCTGCAAACTTACTAATCAGACCAGTTACATTTTCCTCCAAATCATTTATATATACTATGAACAGCAAAGGTCCCAGCACTGATCCCTGCGGAACACCAATAGTCACAGCCCTCCAATTAGAAAAGCACCCTTCCATTGCTACTCTCTGCCTTCTATGACCTAGTCAGTTCTGTATCCACCATGCCAGCTCACCACTGATCCCGTGTGACTTCACCAGTGGCGACACTGATGATTTGGAGGCAGTTACGCCAGCACTTTAGGTTGTGGGTGGGGTCAAGGGACATAATGATTCGAGGGAATCATTGATTCAACACAGGAAGGTGGGATGAGAATTTTCAGAAATGGGAGTAGGGACGTTAGGGTATTAAAGGATAGGTTTCTGGGAAGCCTGTTTGAGAAGTTGAAGGAACTGGGGAAGGAATATGGGTTGGGGCAGGGGGGAGATGTTTAGGTGTACAGAGGTCCGATATTTTGTCAGGAAGGAGGTACAGAGCTTTCCGGTGGCACGGGCTCCCACACTGTTTGAAGAGATATTGACGACAGGGGGAAATGGAGAAGGGGATGGTGTTGGCGATTTATGGGGTGATTTTGAGGGAAAGATAAGGTATCGCTAGAGAGCATTAAGGCGAAGTAGGAGGAAGAATTGGGGAAGGATATTGAGGAGGGGTCACGGTGTTAGGTGCTCCGAAGGGTGAATGCGTCAACTTTGTGCGCGAGCTTGGGGCTGATACAGTTGAAGGTGGTATATAGGGCATATCTCACAAGGGCGAGGGTGAGCCAACTTTTTTGAGGGGGTGGAGGATGTTTGCGAGCGGTGTGGGGGGGGGGGGGGCCCACTAATCACATTCATATATTTTGGTCCTGTCTAAAACTGGAGGGAGGTCTTTAAGGTAATCTCAAAGGTGGTGCATGCGAGACTCGAACCGGTTCCCCCAGAAGCCATATTCAGGGTGTTGGATCGGCCGGGGTTGGAAGCAGTGTGGAGGCAGATGTCTTAGCCTTCGCCTTGCTAATCGCCCGAAGGCGGATTCTGTTGGGGTGAAGGTCGGCTTCTGCACCCTGCGCCTCAGCATGGCAGGCGGGTCTGCTGGAGTTCTTAACGCTCGAGAAAGTAAAATTCGAGTTGAGGGGGAGAATTTGGTGCGCAGAGCTCTAACAGCGGGATTCTCTACTCGAGTCAATGTGACTTCCTATTGAAACCATCTCACGCTGCTGTGAAACCCACGGGCAGGGGTGCCCTGCCGGCAGGACCAGAGAACCCTGCTGCCAACGAAAGGCCGGAGAATCCAGCCCAGGATCTCAAGTAACACCGTAAATGTTATTCAATCCGGAGAGATGACGAATAAAAAAAGCAGCATGTACAAGTGTGTACTATACTCCATAAAGAGCTGGAACAAGAATTTCTCTTGTCTGGATTGCTGGCCCAAGCTTCAGATTTTCAGAGAGCAACAGGGAGAAGCAGTGGCGTAGTGGTATTGTTGTTCGACTAGTAATCCAGAGACCAGAGTTACGGGCAGCACGGTAGCATTGTGGATAGCACAAATGCTTCACAGCTCCAGGGTTCCAGGTTCGATTCCGGCTTGGGTCACTGTCTGTGCGGAGTCTGCACATCCTCCCCGTGTGTGCGTGGGTTTCCTCCAGGTGCTCCGGTTTCCTCCCACAGTCCAAAGATGTGCAGGTTAAGTGGATTGGCCATGATAAATTGCCCTTAGTGTCCAAAATTGATTGCTCTTAGTGTTGGGTGGGGTTACTGGGTTATGGGGATAGGGTGGAGGTGTTGTGGGGATAGGGTGGAGGTGTTGACCTTGGGTAGGGTGCTCTTTCCAAGAGCCGGTGCAGACTCGATGGGCCGAATGGCCTCCTTCTGCACTGTAAATTCTATATCATTTCCTGGGGTCCCAGGTTTGAATCACACAAAGCAGATGGTGAAATTTGAATTCAAACAAAGAAAAATCTGGAATTAAAAGTCTAAAGATGACTGTTGTCGATTGCTGCAAAACTCATCTGGTTCACTAATGTCCTTTAGGGAAGGAAATCTGTTGTCCTTACCTGGTCTGGCCTACATGTGACTCCAGACCCACAGCAATGCCATTGACTCTCAAATGCCCTCAGGGATGGACAATAAATGCTGGCCCAGCCAGCAACGCCCACATCCCATGCATGAATATAATAAAAAACAAATCTGACTTACTGCCAAGTCTTGTTGCGCATAGTGTTAAGTCAGATATTGCCTGTATACTGTGGAGGTCCTCGAAATTGGAGATGGTGAGAAGTCAATTGCACCACACTGTTTAATGGGAGTTGGGGATCTGCTCTGGGCGTAGGATAAGATAGTCTGTGCAAGCATTGATTAAAATTTCCTTTTTTTGGCTTTACCGCTGAAGAGAGAAAAAGAAAACACAGAACTCTCCCAAATTTGAAGATTAGACATTATATGGGTATACTTTATAAAGAGACATGCAAACAAAATTCAAACTATATCAGTTTTACATCTACCACCCCCACAACACACTCACGGTCTCCCAGTTCCATAAACTTCCCATGAACTGAGCAGGACCAGGACTGAGTGTCACGATCAACACCATTATTCAAGCCCATTCAAGTTGATTAAAGACACTTCCTATCCACAGTGCCCATTGACTTTCTCTGAACGCTTCAACCAACTAGTACAAAATGCAACTCAGTGCAGCGTCTCACCACTACCCAGCTTTGTGGGAGAATTAGCAGATCCCACACTATCAGTATATATAACCCAATATATGAAGGGCGCGAAGACAGAGGAGACGTTTGAAATAATTAATATGAAATATCCAACAGAATAACGACCGACATCAGAATAATTTAGTTTACGCATCACAATTAGGAAGCTTTAACTTTTGTGAAGTGTTGTACCCATTTGTTGAGGCTCTTCTTCCTGGATGCTAACAGTATCAGTTGTGCCTTGGAATTGAGTTTTATTAAAATAAACTTTTAATGTGAATTGCAAATCCTTAAAGGAAGTTGCAGTTTGGTATCTCACCCGTCAAACGCCTAAGACATTTTTTTCCTGTTTTTTATAAATTTAGAGTACCCAATTCTTTTTTCCCCCAATCTTTGGGTTGTGGGGGTGACACCCAGGCAAATACGGAGAGAATGTGCAAACTCCACACGGACATAAATGTCCAAGACTTAAAAGGATTAACAAAGCCCTTAAAAATACGAACTTCAGAAATCTAGTTTCAAAGAAAAGTCTGCACCCATAAATACCTGATGCCTTTAATATTACTCGAAGATCCCCAAACAACTCAAGAAAATGCAAATTCAAGTTTTACAATACTACATTTTTGCTAATGTTCTTATCAAACAGAGAGAAAATCAGCCAGACACTTACCTCACATAGTCTCCATTGAGGTCTGTTCTGCACCCAAAACCAACAGGACAATAACAGTGAAAGAACTGTTGAAAGAAGGAGCTACAAGATAGCCACATCCAACTGCCAGCATTTACACTCCAGTCAGCATCCAAAAGCAGTTCCTCAAACACCTGCAGTGAAGTATTAGGAATAATGTTGAAGCAAATAATGCATTCGAAGGTTCAGAATGTTTCAAATCAATTTTATGTTTGAACTTCAAGAAAAAACATAATGTGGTCAAGACCCTTTGATAAGAAACCAAACTATCAAAAATTCAACTTTGGCCGAACGGTAGCGCTCTCACCTGACTGAAACATTCGTTTAGGTCCACTTCAGATTCTTAACAAATAATCTAGGCTTACTCAAGTGCAGCAGTGAAGGAGTGTTACACTGTCAAAAGGAGCCTTTTTTGGGTCAAATATTGTTACAACCCCCACGAGACACACAGGGTCGACCAATCAGTCTCCTCGTGGGGCTTGTAGAGCAAGTGCTCCCCCACTGAGCAGAGGAGGCCCAACAGTGGGGCTCGATAATTCCTTAAGATAAAAGCCAGTCCAAGAGGGAGCTGGCATCTCAGGATGATCCTGGGTGGGACTTGGGAGTGTAGCTTAGTTTCTGCATTTCCCAAGTGTGAGTAGAAAATAAACTACTTTTGATTTACCTTTTCGGGGATGTTCATTGATTACAATATGGGCAACGATGATAAAATAGAGCAACAGGCAGCACTGCTGCACACTCAGGCCATGGCTGCATCTCAACATAGAGGAAAAAGGCTAGCACACTTTCAATTTGGCAGACTTGACACTTTTGACACAATGTGGAAGACTGGGCTCAGTACATGGCACGTTTGCGATATTTTATCAGGGCGTATGCCATTACTGGGGAGGACGGTCAGAAGATGATTCTTTTGACCCCATGTGGGGCACCCACTTTCAGCGTCAAAAAGAACCTAACCTACCTTTGCACTGAGTGCTAAATATGGGTGCATTTGCGTGCTATAGTGAGAGTTTGGTGACTGAGGGATAAGGGTTCTTTTTTATCTAAAGTCTAGTCTTTCTTTTATTTAGTTAATTAACTTAAAAGTTGCCATTTGGTATAGAAGAAGGTGAATTTTCAATCAGCTTTAAACAAAGATTCTACTTGTAATTCCTTGCAGCTGGAGCTTGTTAATTAGTTAATTGGATTAGGTCAGTTTTTAGAGGCTAGATTCACGGTATAAAAAAGTGAGCCAGCCTCAGTGCAGACTTTGTTTGCACCGAGTGCTAAATTTGAGTGCTATAGTGAGAGTTTGGTGACTGAGGGAGTGCTAAATTTGGGTGCATTTGAGTGCTATAGTGAGAGTTTGGTGACTGAGGGAGTGCTGAATTCGGGTGCATTCGAGTGCTATAGTGAGAGTTTGGTGACTGAGGGAGTTAGGTGAGGAGGGAGTAAGGTGCTCCTTTCATTTCCTACATTTCCTCAAAGAGCGTGAAGGGAGCCAGGAGTTTACAGAGAATGCAGCTGACTGGGAGCAGAGTCAGAGGGCGGAGTTCCAGTTGGTCCACAGTGCAGCTATGTTCTGTAAGGTAAGAGGGGATGGAGGCTAGGGCAGTTGCATGCTCCTCCTGTAAGATGTGGGTGGTGAGGGATACCACCGATGTCCCCGCTGACTATACCTGCGGGAATTGCACCCAACTCCAGCTCCTCAGAGAACGTGTTAGGGAACTGGAGCTAAATGAACTTCGGATCATCCGGGAGGCAGAGGGGGTAAGAGACAAGAGTTACAGGGAGGTAACCACACCCAAGGTACAGGGCAAGAGTAGCTGGGTTACAGTCAGGGGAAAGAAAACAAACTGGCAGACAGTGCAGGGATCCCTCGTGGCCGTTCCCCTTCAAAACAAGTATACCGTTTTGGATGATGACCTACCGGGCGAAGGCCCTAGCGGCCAGGTTCCTCGCACCGAGTCTGGCTCTGGGGCTCAGAAGGAAAGGTGGGGGGAGAATAGAAAAGCAATAGTGATAGGAGACTCAATGATTAGGGGAATAGATAGGAGAGTCTGTGGTCACGAGCGAGACTCCCGGAAGGTATGTTGCCTCCCGGGTGCCAGGGATGTCTTGGATCGTGTCTTCAGGATCCTTAAGGGGGAGGGTGAGAAACCAGAAGTCGTGGTGCACATTGGTACCAACGATATAGGTAGGAAAAGGGGTGTGGATGTAATAAACGAGTTTAGGTAGTTAGATTGGAAGTTAAAAGCCAGGACAGACAGAGTTGTCATCTCTGGTTTCTTGTCGGTGCCACGCGATAGTGAAGCTAGGAATAGGGAGAGTGTGTAGTTGAACACGTTGCTGCAGGGATGGTGTAGGAGGGAGGGCTTCAGGTATTTGGATAATTGGAGCGCATTCTTGGGAAGGTGGGACCTGTATAAGCAGGACGGGTTGCATTCGAACCAGAGGGGCACCAATATCCTGGGAGGGAGGTTTTCTAGTACACTTCGGGAGGGTTTAAACTAATTTGGCAGGGGAATGGGAACCGGATTTGTAGTCCAGCAACTAAGGTAGCCAATGTTCAGGACATCAAAGCATGCAGTGAGGCAGTGGGGAAGGTAATACTGACAAAGGAGAGTACTTGCAGGCACGGAGATGGGTTGAAGTGTGTATATTTCAACGCAAGAAGCATCAGGAATAAGTGGCGCGAATCGCCTGGGGCCGGCGAAAATCCCGCCCCCGCCGTGGCAGAAATTCTCCGCCACCCGGGAATTGGCGGGGGCGGGAATCACGTCCCGCCGATTGCTGATTCTCCGGCCCGCGATGGGCCGAAGTCCCGCCGCTGAGAGGCCAATCCTGCCGCCGTGGTTTGAACCACCTCTGGTGGCGGCGGGATCGGCGGCGCGAGCGGGCCCCGGGGGGGCGTGGGGCGATCCTGCTC
This sequence comes from Scyliorhinus canicula, assembly GCF_902713615.1. Classification (NCBI taxonomy): domain Eukaryota; kingdom Metazoa; phylum Chordata; class Chondrichthyes; order Carcharhiniformes; family Scyliorhinidae; genus Scyliorhinus; species Scyliorhinus canicula. Next base: position 82,783,986 of record NC_052160.1, read on the forward strand.
AAGGTGAGTGAACTTAAGGCATGGATCGGTACTTGGGATTACGATGTGGTGGCCATCACGGAAACTTGGATAGGAGAGGGGCAGAAATGGTTGTTGGAGGTTCCTGGATATAGATGTTTCAATAAGATTAGGGAGGGTGGTAAAAGAGGTGGGGAGTGGCATTGTTAATTAGAGATAGTATAACACCTGCAGAAAGGCCGTTTGAGGGGGATCTGCCTACTGAGGTAATATGGGTTGAAGTCAGAAATAGGAAAGGAGCGGTCACCTTGTTGGGAGTTTTCTATAGGGCCCCCAATAGCAGCAGAGATGTGGAGGAACAGATTTTGGAAAGGTGCAGAAGTCACAGGGTAGTAGTCATGGGTGACTTCAACTTCCCAAACATCGAGTGGAAACTCTTTAGATCAAATAGTTTGGATGGGGTGGTGTTTGTGCAGCGTGTCCAGGAAGCTTTTCTAACACAGTATGTAGATTGTCCGACCAGAGGGGAGGCCACAGTGGATTTGATACTTGGTAATGAACCAGGGCAAATGATAGATTTGTTAGTGGGGGAGCATTTTGGAGATAGTGACCACAATTATGTGACTTTCACTTTAGTAATGGAGAGGGATAGGTGCGTGCAACACGGCAAGGTTTACAATTGGGGAAAGGGTAAATACGATGCTGTCAGACAAGAACTGAAGTGCATAAGTTAGGAACAAAGGCTGTCAGGGAAGGACACAATTGAAAGGAGGAACTTGTTCAAGGAACAGATACTACGTGTCCTCGATATGTATGTCCCTGTTAGGCAGGGAAGAGATGGTCGAGTAAGGGAACCATGGTTGACAAGTGAGGTTGAATGTCTTGTTAAGAGGAAGGATACTTACTTAAGGCTGAGGAAACAAGGTTCAGACAGAGCGCTGGAAGGATACAAGATAGTCAGGAGGGAACTGAAGAAAGGGATTAGGAGAGGGCATGAAAAATCTTTGGCGGGTAGGATCAAGGAAAACCCCAAGGTCTTTTACACATGTGAGAAATATGAGAATGACTAGAGCGAGGGTAGGTCCGATCAAGGACAGTAGCGGGAGATTGTGTATAGAGTCTGAAGAGATAGGAGAGGTCTTAAACGAGTACTTTTCTTCAGTATTTACGAACGAGAGGGGCCATATTGTTGGAGAGGACAGTGTGAAACAGACTGGTAAGCTCGAGGAGATACTTGTTAGGAAGGAAGATGTGTTGGGCATTTTGAAAAACCTGAGGATAGACAAGTCCCCCGGGCCTGATGGGATATATCCAAGGATTCTATGGAAACCAAGAGATGAAATTGCAGAGCCGTTGGCAATGATCTTTTCGTCCTCACTGTTAACAGGGGATTGGAGAGTGGTGAGTGTCGTGCCCCTGTTCAAAAAAGGGAATAGGGATAACCCTGGGAATTACAGGCCAGTGAGTCTTACTTCGGTAGTAGGCAAAAAAATATGGAAAGGGTACTGAGGGATAGTATTTCTGAGCATCTGGAAAGACACTGCTTGATTAAGGATAGTCAGCACGGATTTGTGAGGGGTAGGTCTTGCCTCACAAGTCCACTCCTCACAAGTTAATTCTTTGAGGAGGTGACCAAGCACGTGGATTAAGATAAAGCAGTGGATGCCGTGCACATGGATTTTAGTAAAGCATTTGATAAGGTTCCCCATGGTGGGCTTATGCAGAAAGTAAGGAGGAATGGGATAGTAGGAAATTTGGCCAGTTGGATAACGAACTGACTAACTGATAGAAGTCAGAGAGTGGTGGTGGATGGCAAATGTTCAGCCTGGAGCCCAGTTACCAGTGGCGTACCGCAGAGATCAGTTCTGGTTCCTCTGCTGTTTGTGATTTTCATTAATGACTTGGATGAGGGAGTTGAAGGGGGTCAGTACATTTGCAGATGATACGAAGATTGGTGGAGGTGTGGATAGTGAGGAGGGCTGTTGTCGGCTGCAAAGAGACATAGATAGGATGCAGAGCTGGGCTGAGAAGTGGCAGATGGAGTTTAACCCTGCAAAGTGTGAGGTTGTCCATTGTGGAAGGACAAATATGAATGCAGAATACAGGGTTAACGGTAGGGTTCTTGGTAATGTGGAGGAGCAGAGAGATCTTGGGGTCTACGTTCATAGATCTTTGAAAGTTACCACTCAAATGGATAGAGCCGTGAAGAAGGCCTATGGTGTGCTGGCGTTCATTAGCATAGGGATTGAATTTAAGAGCCGTGAGGTGATGATGCAGCTGTACAAAACCTTGGTAAGGCTACATTTGGAGTACTGTGTGCACTTCTGGTCGCGTCATTTTAGGAAGGATGTGGAAGCTTTGGAAAAGGTGCAAAGCAGATTTACTAGGATGTTGCCTGGAATGGAGAGTAGGTCTTACGAGGAAAGGTTGAGAGTGCTAGGCTTTTTCTCATTAGAACGGAGAAGGATGAGGGGCGACTAGAGGTTTATAAGAACCTTATCAAATGCCTTACTAAACTATAAACCTCTATAAACTAGAGGTTTATCAGGGGAATAGATAGAGTAGACAGTCAAAGACTTTTTCCCCGGGTGGAACAAACCATTACAAGGGGAAATAAATTTAAGGTGACTGGTGGAAGATATAGGGGGGGATGTCAGAGGTAGGTTCTTTACCCAGAGAGTAGTGGGGAGGCATGGAATGCATTGCCTGTGGATGTAGTTGAGTCGGAAACATTAGGGACGTTCAAGCAGCTATTGGATAGGTACATGGATTACGGTAGAATGATGGGGTGTAGATTAGATAGAGAACATACAGTGCAGAAGGAGGCCATTCGGCCCATCGAGTCTGCACCGACCCACTTAAGCCCTCACTTCAATCCTATCCCCGTAACCCAATAACCCCATCTAACTATTTTTGGGCACTAAGGGCAATTCATCATGGCCAATCCACCTAACCTGCAGTCTTTGGACTGTGGGAGGAAACCCACACAGACACAGGGAGAATGTGCAGACTCCACACAGACAGTGACCCAGCGGAGATTAATTTATTCTTAATTTAGGACAAAAGTTCGGCACATCGTGGGCCGAAGGGCCTGTTGTGTGCTGTATTTTTCTATGTTCTACCTTGTGACCCCAGACATTTGATGACTTGATGGCGCTCGTAATAAACCACTAGTACCCCAAGCCGTCTGTCATTGTCAAAGATACCCATGCAATACAGCCCAGAGAACTTCGGGGAAGTCTTTTAGAGAACCCTGGGGGAGTCTGTTATTGAGTTTCTGGCACACCTCTGCAAACTGGCACAGTACTGCTATTACAGGCCATACCTGCTAGAGATGCTACGAGACCGCCTTGTGCGCTGAATTAACAACATAGTGACCCAGAGGAAACTGCTTGCCAAACTGTCTTTGGACCAAAAAGGGCCATCAAGATTTCTTATTGGAGAATGCGGAGAAGGGAGTCCAGGAGCTCCAGAGCAAGTCAGAGATGGAGGTAAATAGCGTAGCACATCCCCCCATTAGACGAGGGTGCCCCCGAGAAAAAAAGTCTCTGCGACACAGTCCTTGCCTGGATACAGTCGGGGCCAAGCCTGTTGACCGACTGCTGCTGCAGAAGGAGAGACATCCCCCTTAAATCTACACGGTCGGAGAAACCGCAGGGACCACAATGCCAGGTCAGCCAACAAGCGCATTACCCTGGTCCAGGGTTGTGCCTGCCTAGAACCGGGATCCTCCATCTAGAGCAGCCAGATGAAGAAGAGTCCATGCAGCTGAACTGCATCGCAGCACCAGGGGTTGCCCCCAAAGTTACCGTCCAGGTAAATGGTCACCAACTCGTACTGGAACTGGACCGAGGCTGTGGTCTCAATGAAAGGATGTCAGACATTTAAAAAGATCAGGACTGCAATCCAGCATTTGAACTTGAGAGACCCAGAGGGCAGGTTGGCAACAGAGGGGATCTACTGGCCATCGCGGGTACAATGATCCCAGTTGCCCAAGGACAGAAGTCAGTCAGGTTGCACTGGCAATAGTACAGGGGCCCGGCCTGAATCTGCTGTGCTGTAATTGGCTGCAGAGGTGCAGTGGATTTTCAGGATGGGCACTGGGGGGGTTATACGAAATCCTGGGGGAGGGCCTGGGCAAGATCAACGATGCTGTGGGTAAGATTCATGTAGACCCTGAGACCCAACCAAAGTATTCAGGGCCCACCTAGTTCCCTACACATTGCAGACCCAGGTAGAGAATGAGTTCACCTGCTTGGAAAGCTAGAAATCATCTGGCTGGTACAATTTGCAGATTGGGAAGCTCCTGTAGTCCTGCTACTGAAACAAGATAAAACGGTCTGCCTGTGTGGGGATTACAAGCTCACAGTGAACAAGTCTTCTCGTTTGGACAGATACCTGATGCCATGAATAGAGGACCTTTATGTAAAGCTGGCTGGAGAACCCTCTTTTTAAACTCAACATGAGTCACGCACATCTCCAATTGGAGCTAGATGCGGCTTCCGGAGAATTTATGACCATTAATAGCCACAGAGACCTCTGCAAATGGTTACCCTTTGGGGCGTCATCGGTTTGCTCTATTTTCTAGAGAGTCATGGAGAACATCCTCAAAGGACTATTGTGAGTGGAGGTTTACTTGGATGACATCCTGGTCACCGGAGCCACTGAATAAGGAGCACCTGAGCAACTTGGAGGAAGTTCTGCACCGATTTTCAGAGACAGGCGCTGACTTAAGGAAAATAAGTCTTTTTACACAAAAGAGGTCACATACTTAGGTTACCGTTTCGAACGAGACGGCTGGCACCCAGTGGAAGAGACGGTGGGAGCAATCAAACAAGCCCCCCACGCCCGAGAACACCACTGAATTGCATTGTTCTTAGGATTCGTGAATTATTGTGGGAGATGTATCTCCAACATGGCGACCATCCTCATACCGCTGCATGCATTATTGAAAAAAAAAATCACAAGTGGGTGTGGAGAGTGCCCCAAGAAGATGCGCTCGCCAAGGTGAAGCAGCGACCATCATCAGGTTGTTGACACACTACGATTCCTCAAAGCCCCTTTTGGTCACTTGTGATGCCTTCCCATATTGAATCATTATCCCACCGCATTGAAGATAGAACGGATAGATCAATAGCCTATACATCGCGGACTTCTGCAACTGTGGAGCGCAACTACTCCCAGATTGAGAAAGAGTTCTTTTGGAAAGGGCTGGCCGACGCTTTTGCAGTGAAGTCATTCCACTAGTATGTGCATGGGTGTTGTTTCACCATCGTAGCAGATCACAAACCATTGCTTGGATTGTTTAAAAGAGGACAAGGCAATTCCGCTGATAGTATCTGCCTGGATACAGCATTGGGCCTTATTGTTAGCGACATACAAGTAAGTGTTTTGAGTTTCGCCTGGGAATATATATCACAAACAGGAATGTTCGGAGTCAGCACCTGTTGCAGATATGCCCCCATCTCCACCAAGGAATGATGAGGTCATATCGACCATAAACATTTATAGACACCTTGCCGATCACTGCCGCACAAGTTTGCGATTGGACACAGAAGGTCCAAACGAAGTTACATGGAGGATGGCATTCTCCTGTGCGGAGCTCACGTTGTGATTCCAAGTCAGGACAGACAGGCCATACTTCAAAATCTCCACAATCATCACCCAGGGGTGTCACGGGTGAAAATGCTTGCCAGGAGCCAAGTATGGTAGCTAGACCTGGATGGTGACATTGAGTGACTGGCCCGGCAATGAACCACGGGCCAAGACCATCAGAACCCACCAGTTGCACCCTCCAGCCATGGGAATGTTTGGCCAACCTTGGCTTCGCCGGCATGCAGATTTTTGCAAACCTTGTCAAGGCTTAATGTTCTTGCTGATAGTGTGCACCCATTCCAAATAGCTTGACATCCATCAAATGCCATCCACCACTTCAAAGCCCACCATTGAGAAGGTATGACTCTCATTCAGCAGCCATGACATCCCAAAGGTATTTGTCACAGACAGCGGTATCCCTTTCACTAATGAGGAGTTTGTATGCTTCAAGAAGATAATTGGGGTGAAGCATATCCGGATAGCCTCAAACCACCTTTCTTCAAATGGTCTGGCTGAACCAGCAGTGCAGACCTTCAAGAAGGGAATGAGGAAACAGGCTGCGAGGAAACAGGCCGCGGGATCCGTAGAGACGAGGCTGACGCATTTCTATTCAGCTACTATGCCACGCCACATGTTATGACCGGAGTGGCACTGGCAGAACTGATGGTTTGGAGATTCGGAACCTGCCTTAGGCCAACATTCCCCGATATGAGCAGGAAAGTGGAATGGAGACAAGAATGGGTGGCGCGGTGGCTCAGTGGTTAGTACTGCTGTCTCACAGTTCCAGGGACCCAGGTTCAATTCCTGCCTCAGGTGATTGTGTGGAGTTTTAACTTTCTCCGTGTCTGTGTGAGTTTCTTCCATGTGCTCCGGATTCCTCTCACAGTCCAAAGATGTGCAGATTAGGTGGATGGGCCATGCCAAATTGCCCTTTAGTGTCCAAAAGGTTGTGTGGGGTTGCTGGGTTACAGGGATAGGGTGGAGGCATGGGCAAGGTGTACTTTCCAAGGTCTGGTGCAGACTATGGGCAGAATGGCCTCCTTCTGCACTGTAAAATCTAAGATAAGACCCGCCCGCAGAGGCGGTACCAAAGCAGACAGAATGGTTTCAAACCAGGGGACACGGTATATGTTCGAAACTTCGGAGACGGTGCCTCGTGGATTCCAAGGTGTATAGTGAAACAGACTGGACCGGTATCTTGCACGCTAAAAACACAAGAACAGGTGGTGCAGAAGCGTCTGGATGACCTTTGGAGTGGCGAGCCAGCATCAGGACGAACCCCACCACACGTACTGCTTTTCAGCCCTGCCTGTCTGGCATAAAGGGTCCTGGGGACATAACCCCTTAGTGGCCCTGACACTAATGCGCGAGGTTGAGGATTTAGGCTCAGACATGCAGACTCAGGCATTTGCGTTTTGAACGGTTGCTGAGAGTGCCCCCCCCCCCAGATGATCAACATGAACATTATGTTCCCCGACACTCTGTGTCCCCTGGCGCATCCCACCAACAGCCGGAGTGCAACCGTAGGCAAAATGGAGAAGACTGCCTCCTCCACTCCCCACGACAGAGGGACTTACGGACTTTGGGGGTGGAGGGATTTTATAACCTCCACAAGGATGACCTGATTGATCTCTTCATGGGGCTAGTGGATAAGAGCTCCTCCCGATGAAGGGCAGAGTCCCAACAGCAGGGCTTGTTAATTCCCAGAGATAAAAGCCAGCCCATGGAGGACGCCAGCATCTCAGGAGGGTCTCGGCGGAGACTCAAGCGTGGCTTAGTTCCTGTCCCAGTCGGAAATAAACTACTTTTGATCGGGACTCCTCATTAACTACAATAGATATTAAACATAAAGCCCCGGACATGAAAAATACCAACGTGCTATTTGGAGTACGACATCTTGGCTCAGTATCATATACTGTTTTAGAATACTCTTGTGATGCTCCTTGGGATGCTACAAAGGTGTTAGAGCAGCATCCCCATTGCTTCAACATCCTTCCTGCATTGAAGCCCAAAACCAAACAAAGTACTCTAACATTAATACATAAATCATTACAACAGGTGGAATGTTTCATTTTGGAGAATAAGGTTGGCTGAGGGCAGGTTTCACAGCACATTTCCTGCTGGGCAGCATGGTGGGAACTCAAAAGCTCTTAGTTATGCATTGTCGGATAGTTCTCCAAATCACTGATGGAGTCGACAGTCCAGCCAGCTGCATGAAGCTAATATTTCAATATGGCTGGGCCCAAAAAAAAAAAACTGTACCATGGTTCAACAATGACTGCCTTGAGGCCCTCATCCATGGAGTCCGCCAGGAACTGGATATCCTCTACCGGAGAGATTGCTCCAGGAGTTGTACCAGCCCCACTTCGCCTGTATGGGAGGTGGTTGCACCTGCTCGAGAAACACTATTCAGTGCAGGAAGATGAAGAATGATCTCACCTGCTCTGCCAGTGAGTCAACCTACATATAATGGCACCATGCGCTCAAAGGGTTACACTGTTCAGATCACACACTGGAGATACATCAGAACTGATGGTCTCATGGACAAGTTAGTCACCAGTATCATGCTGCGCAAACTCCATCCTCAGCCCTTACTGGGGTGGGCTCAAAACACACAGGAAGCATGCTTCCCAACCACTCCTCCATCTCCTTTCATCACATTCCATCCAATTATCTTCATGTAGACTACACTTATCCACAAGACGGAGAGGTGTGTGTGTGTGTACGTAATGCAACATGAATCCAAGGTCCCGGTTGAGGCCGTGCTGATGTGTGCGGAACGGGGCTATCAGTTTCTGCTTGGCGTCCCGAAGGCCGCATTGGAGAACGCTTACCTGAAGATCGGAGGCTGAATGCCCTTGACTGCTGAAATGTTCCCCGACCGGAAGGGGACATTCCTGCCCGATTGTCTGCACCTTTTCCCCGTGTCTGTGTGGGTTTCCTCCGGGTGCTCCGGTTTCCTTCCACAGTCCAAAGATGTGCAGGTTAGGTGAATTGGACATGCTCAAATTGCCCTTAGTGTCCAAAAAGGGTTAGGAGGGCTTATTGGGTTACGAGGATAAGGTGGAAGTGAGGGCTTAAGTGGGTCGGTGCGGACTTGATGGGCCTAATGACCTCCTTCTGCACTGTATGTTCTACGTTCTATGTCCATTCATCCGTTGTCTCAGCGTCTGCATGGTCTCGCTAATGTACCAGACCTCGGGACATCCTTTCCTGCTGCATACGAGGTAGACAACGTTAGCAGAGTCACACGAGGTGGGATGACAGACACACAGGAGCTCTCCAAATTGGAGGAGAATGCTGGCAAGATGGCTGGGGAGGGCAGAGATCGCTCCAGTGAGGAAGGAGAGATATGCCTCCCCTAGTAGCAAGTTTGTATGAACTCGCCCTGCGTGGAATACATCCTGACATTCTCAGCCTGTACATGAAGTAATTCCATCTTCTCACTCTTACAGGCAACAGCATGTCCAGGCAGACTGGCACAGAGAGGATGATGAGGGTCTATTTGAAGAACACCCATCACCGTGTTCATCTGCACATTCCATAGCAAAGAGAACACATGTCCCCGTAGGTGGTAGTTCTAGATTAGGCTCAGGCACCCGGTGGGTGGAGTTCTAGATTAAGCTCAGGGTCACATTCCAGGGGAACACCTCACTGACACGTCTGCATAGCAGTTGGAGGCAGTGAGGGCCCAGGTCTCTGGCACTCAGAGGGAGGACTGCTGGAGATCAGGCAGCCGCCTCGTCAGTCAGATGTTGAGGCTCTAGAAATGCTGTCTCATGTGCTGGAGATGAAATGATAGGTGGTGAAGATCATCAGGTAGCTGCAAGAGGTAGTCAACAGACTCGAGTGAAGAATGGAGAGTCTGTCAGTGTTGTCTGATGTCATGGCTCCGACATGCAAACTTAAAGTCTCCATGGGAAGTACGGTGGCCACCTTGGAGACCCTGGTCCAGCAGATTTGCGCTCAAACCGCACTCTATCACTATAGGCATTGGTGGGATCAGTGGCTAGACAAGAGGGTGGTGCGGTACCTTGACCTACCTCCATGAACCTCTTCCCTTCAGGGAATCAGGTGGGGGTCCTTGGGCACCCGCAGGAAAGAGGGCCAGCAGTGGGAGACCATGGGGCCATCCACCCAGGTGACTCAGTGTCCCGCCAATCACAATCCCAATCACCTCCAGCTGCAGCGATAGAGGAGGATGCACCTGCTCACAGCAGGACATTCAAAGCAGAGCAGGGCCCAAGAATGCCCACCAAAATCAAAAGCCAATAAAGCATACCAGTAGGCAAGCTGCCTCCACCTCGGTAGCTGCACCAAGATGAACATAGGAACAAGAGTAGGTAATTGAGCCATCCCATCATTCAATTAGATCATGGCTGATCTGTGACCCAACCATATACCAGACTTTGGCACATACCCTTAATATTTTTGTTTAATAAAACTCAGCTTCAAGATTAACAACTGATCTAGCTTCAACTGCTGTTTGTGGATTCCAAACCTCTATCACCCTTTGAGTGAAGTTCTTCCCACCATCTCTCCTAAATGGTCTGGCCCGAATTCAGAATCTCCAACCAGTGGAAATAGTTTATCTGTATCTAATCTGTCGTTCCCTATTAATATCTTGAATACTTTTATCAGATCACCCCTTAACCTTCTAAATTCTAACGAAAACAGGTCTAATTTGAGTAATCTCTCCTCTTAACTCAATCCCTGTAATCCAGGTATCATTTTTGTAAACCTATGCTGCTCTACCTCCAATGCCAGAATATACTTCCTAAGGTGTGCTGCCCAGAACTGCTCATGTAAGTGGGGCCTAACCAGGGTTTTGTATTACTGCAGCATAAACCTAGTGTCTTTATATTTCAATCCTCTAGATATAAAGGCTAACATTCCATTCACTTTTTAAAATAAATTTAGTGGATCCAATTATTTTTTTCCAATTAAGGGGCAATTTAGTGTGGCCAATCCACCTACCTTGAACATCTTTGGGTTGTGGGTGCGAGACCCACGCAGACACAGGGAGAATGTGCAAACTCCACACCAACAGACAGTGACCCAGGTCCAGAATCGAACCGGGTCCTCAGTGCCATAGGCAGCAGTGCAAACCATTACGCAACCATGCTGCCCTTCCTTTCGCTTTTTAACAATTATTTCTTGCACTTGTTCCTCGCATTTCAAAGGACCTATGTACCTGAACTCTTAAGTCTCTTTGGATATCCAAAGATTTTGACAGGTTTCGAGTATAGAAGCAGGGATGTGTTGTTGCAATTATACAGGGTCTTGGGTGAGGCCGCACCTGGAGTAGTGTGCAGTTTTGGTCTCCTTCACTGAGGAAGGATGTTCTTGCTCTCGAGGGAATGTTGTGAAGGTTTACCAGACTGATTCCAGGAATGGCGGGTCTGTCATATGAGTAGAGATCGACTAGGTTGGGATTGTTCTCACTGGAGTTCAGAAGAATGAGGGGGGGTCCTCATAGACGCTTATAAAATGTTAACGGTACTAGACAGGGTAGATGCAGGGAAGATGTTACCAATGATGGGTGTGTCCAGAACCATGGGTCACAGTCTGAGGATTCAAGGTAAACTATTTCGGTCAGATATAAGGAGACATTTCTTCACACAAAGAATGGTGAGCCTGTGGAATTCATTACCACAGTAAGTAGTTGATGCTAAAACATTGAATATATTCAAGAGGTGGTTAGATATAGGACTTGGGAGAATGGGATCAAAGGCTATGGGGAGAAAGCAGGATTAGGCTATGGAGTTGGATGATCAGCCATGATCGTGATGAATGGCAGAGCAGGCTCGAAGGGCCAAAAGGCCTCCTCCTGCTCCTATCTTCTATGTATGAATCTACATATCCACTGCACCGAAACTCTTTCCATTTAGGAAGTCCTCGGATTCTTTTTTTTTGGTTCAAAATGGATAACCACACACTTAAAATAATAAATGATCTTTATTGTCACAAGTATACTTACATTCACATCACAATGAAGTTACTGTGAAAGTCCCCTAGTCACCACAATCTGGTGCTTGTTCAGGTACACAGAGGGAAAATTCAGAATGTCCAATTCACCTAACAAGCAGGTTTTTTGGGATTTGTGGGAGGAAACTGGAGCACCCAGAGAAAATCCACGCAGACACAGGGAGAACGTGCAGATTCCGCAGACAGTGAATCAAGCGGGAATCGAATCCGGGACCCTGGCGCTGTGAAGCAACAATGCGAACCACTGCTACCGTGCCACTTGAATTCCATCTGCCACAATTTTGCCCATTTTCTAGCCCGTTAATATCCCACTGCAATTTTATGCTATCATCTAGGCCAGTCATTTTCAAACTCAGGGTCGCGAACCGCAGGAGGGATGCCAGCAGGTATCGGGAGGGTCACGGAGCGATTGTAGCGTTTCTGATTACAGGAAAAGTGCCAGCCACGACCGACTTTCAAGAATGCTGGCAGTCTCGCACATGCGTGTCCCCCAAGCCGGATCTCGCAATGTGCAGGCCAGAGCACAGCAGGGCAAACAGCCTCCTCCTAACATCAGCATGTTTTAAAATGTATATTTTTTTTAATTGATGGAGTCTTCCCACCAGAAGCAGTGGCAGGGAGCAGGCCATGTGCCCCGTACGCTGACATCACATACACTAGGTGCAAAATTTATTTTTGTAGCTGCCAGCAAGCGAGCAACAGGACTGTGTGAAGAATTGAAGATGGATCATTTTGTAATAAAGGCAGAGCGGGTCAGAGACACAAACAGGCCACGATCTCTCAATTGAATCTGCTGGAGTGAGGTTTGGCTTTGTTAATTTTGTCAATGCGAATCAGGATGCAAAGCCCATATGCAGGGAAGTACTGGCAAATGAAAGCTTAAAACTCTCAAAACTTGAAACACACTTCAAAACTAATAGTGGCAAGTTCAAGGACAAACCTCTTGAATTTTTTCAAAGAATACAGTGAGAAAATCGTCAGCTGAAGTCCTTAACAGAAATGTAACATTGAATGATAAAGCAAGTGAGATTGTGGGATCTATTCCTGTTCCACAAGGATCAGTGCTGGGAGCTTTGTTGTTCGTAGTATATATAAATGATCTGGACTAAAATGTAGCTTTTCTGATTAGTAAGTTTGCGGACGACACAAAGATTGGTGAAGTTGTGGGTAATGAAGAGGATTGAGAGGATACAGCAGGGTATAGATCGGTTGGGGAATTGCAAATGGAGTTTAATTTGGACAAATGCGAGGTAATGCTTTTTACAAGATCTAACACAGGTGGAAATTATACAATAAATGGCAGAATCCTTAGGAGCATTGACAGGCAGAGAAATCTGGGCGTACAGGTCCACAGATCACTAGAAGTGGCAACACAGGTGGATAAGGTAGTCACGAAGGCATATGGCATGCTTGCCTTCATTGGCCGGGACATTGAGTATAAAAATTGGCAAGTCATGCTGCAGTTGCACAGAACCTTAGTTGGGCCACATTTGGAATATTGTGTACAATTCTGGTCGCCACACTACCAGATGGTTGTGATTGCTTTGGAGAGAATTTACCAGGATGTTGCCTGGAAGGTATTAACTAAGAGGAGAGGTCGGATAAATTCTTTTATTTTCACTGGAACAACAGAGGTTGAGTGGCAACCTGATAGAGGTTTACAAAATGATGAGTGGAATGGACAGAGTGGATAGTCAGATGCTTTTTCCCATGATGAAAAAGTCAATTACTTGCGAACATAGGTTTAAGGTGCAAGGGAGAAAGTTTGGAGATATGCGAGGCAAGTTTTTTTTAATGGCGAGTGCCTGGGATGCGCTGCCACAGGAGGTAGTGGAAGCAGATATGACAGCGATGTTTAAGAGGCATCGTGATGAATACATGAACAGGATGGAATAGAGGGATACGGACCCCGGAAGTGCAGAAGATTTAAATTTAGACAGGCATCATGATTGGCGCAGGCTTGGAGGGCTCACCTGTTGCATTAAAGGTAAGAGTGTGTCGTGAAAGTTGGCTGTCTACAATGCCACCTAACTTTGTAACACCTGTAAATTAGGCTTTCTATGTCATCATCCAAGTCATGAATGAATAGTGTGAACAATTGAGGCCCCAACACAGATCCCTGTGGTATTGAGTAATTACTCATTATTCCCACTCTCTCACCTGCCACTCAGCCAGTTTCCTAACCATGTCAAGAATTTGCTCTCAACTCAGTAGGCACCACCTTTAAGTTAAGTCTCTTGTGTGGGACTTTATCAAAAACCTTCTGGAAGTTCATATAAATCTCATCTATAGACATTCCCCTGTCCACTACCTTCCTCACCTACTCAAAAAATTCAATAAGATTAGTCAGACAAGACCTTCCCTTCATGAATCCATGCTGACTCTCCTTGATCGACCAACATTTTTCAAGGTATTCAGCCATCGTATCCTGATGATAGACTCCAGAAATTTCTCCACTGCAGGTATTAGGCTAAATGGTCTGTAATTCCTTGGTTTCCCCCTTCTTTTGTTTTTAAATTTAGAGTACTCAATTAATTTTTTCCAATTAAGGGGCAATTTGGTGTGGCAAATCCACCTACCCTGCACAGTTTTGGATTGTGGGGGCGAAACCCACGCAAACACAGGGAAAAGGTGCAAACTCCACACAGACAGTGACCCAGAGTCAGGATCGAACCTGGGACCTCGGCGCCGTGAGGCTGCAATGCTAACCACTGCATCACCGTGCTGTCTGGTTTCCCCCTTCTTAAGAGTGGAGTGACATGTGCAATTTTCCAATCCAAAGGGAATACTTCTGAATCTAGAGAACTCTGAGAGATTATAGTTAGGGCTTCTATAATGTTTTCAGAACTTCTGGCAAGTTATCCTCCTTTTCTACTGTAAACACTGAGGCAAAGTAATTGTTCAGCATATCTGCCATTTCCCCATTATCACTTTGACAATATCTCCATTTTTAGTTTTACTGGGACTACATGACTCTTCACCACACTCTTTCCCTTCACATAACTATAACATTTCTTTGATGCCCCCCTGCAAATTTCCTTTCATAATCCCTTTTAGTAGCTGTTATAGGCTGCTTTGTAACCCTTTGCTGGTACTGGTACCTATCCCATGTTTGCAAAGATGGTTCAGTGTTCTGGCATGGCAATAAGGGACAGAAGGAATGTGGCCTTGCCCAGTTGCCTGCACCTTGCTCCTCCTGGAATCTTAGTGTGGCACGGGCATATATTCCACATCATGCTTCTTCGATGGCATCCTCATTTGGAAGCTGACCCTCATCTCCCTGCCTTTCCTCAACAGAGGAGCTCTCAGGCTCCTCCACGTCTCCATCTGACAAGAGATTCCCCCCCTTGAGGCACCATATTGGTGAAGGGCACAGCAGACGATTTTTATCGAATTTATACAGAGCAGGAGGCTATTCAGCCCATCAAGTCTGCTCCGACCATCCAAAAGAGCACCTAGACCCCCACCCTATTCCAGTAACCCCACCTAACATGCACATCTTTAGACATGGGGCAACTTAGCATGGCCAAAGGGCAGCATGTTGGCGCAGTGGCTAGCACTTCTGCCTCACGGCACCTAGGACCCAGGTTTGATCCCAGCCCTAGGCCACCGTCCATGTGGAGTTTGCACATTCTCCCAGTGTTTGCGTGGGTTTCGCCCCAACAATCCAAAGATGTGCAGGGTAGGTGGATTGGCCACGTTAAATTGCCCCTTAATTGGAAAAAAAATAATTGGGTACTCTAAATTGTAGAAAAAAAGTACATATTCAGGATGCCAATGGACTGCTCTATAATGGATAATGTTGACTTATGCACCATGTTATTTCTCTCCGAGACACTGAGGATGAGCCATTATCTAAGTGGATAGATCTTATCCCCAAGCAGCCATCCCTGTAATTGGTGAGGTCTTTTGAATATATCAGGCACCTGGGAATGACTCAGGAGATACGAGTCATGGAAACTCAAGGGTACTAGGCACGAACATGCATAATATGTTTCTGATGATCGCACACTAGTTGAACATTCAGGGAGTGGATTCATTTCTTGTTAATGAACATCAAGGGTTGCTGCCATGGAGCTTTCAAAGTGGATGTAATAGATTGCAGCCTGTATTCAGAAATACCAAGATAGCTGCAAACCCCAGAAATTTAGTAGCCTGGCTTGCTACATGAAGTGTGAATTTCACACAATGAACCTTACTGTAGAGGGCATCTATCACCGCCTGAATGTGCTGAGGACTGAGAGATGCCACATAGGTTCCCTTTGGATCCCTGGAATGATCTAGAAGGATTTCTGACTCAATATATAGAGAGGCCGACTTTTTTTTGGGGGGGGGAGGCCATATTGGATTTGGTGCTTGGCAACAAACCAGGCCAGGTGTCAGATGTCTCGGTGGGAGAGCATTTAGGTGACAGTGATCACAACTCCTTGACCTTTACCATAGTCATGGAGAAGGATAGGAACAGGCAGTATGGGGAGGTATTTAATTGGGAGAGGGGAAATAATACTGCTATTAGACAGGAGCAGAGAAGAATTACATTTTACAATATTTGGAGAGGGTTAATTATGATGCGATTAGGCAAGAATTAGGGAGCATAAGATGGGAACAGAAACTGTCAGGGAAAGGCACAAATGAAAGGTGGAGCTTGTTCAAGGAACAAATACTGCGTGCCCTTGATAGGTATGTCCCTGTCAGGCAGGGAGGAAATGGCCGTGTGAGGGAACCATGGTTCACAAAAGAGGTCGAATATCTTGTCAAGAGGAAAAAGGAAGCATATGTAAGGATGAGAAAACAAAGTTCAGTTGGGTCGCTCGAGGGTTACAAGGTAGCAAGGAATGAGCTAAAAAAAAAAAGGGCTTGGGAGAGCTAGAAGTCCTTGGCGGGTCGGATCAAGGAAAACCCCCAAGGCTTTTTACTCTTATGTGAGAAATAATGACCAGGATGAAGGTAGGGCCGGTCAAGGACAGTAGTGGGAACTTGTGCATGGAGTCAGAAGAAATAGGAGAGGCGTTGAATGAATACTTTTCTTCAGTGTTCACCAAGGAGAGGGGCCATGTTTTTGAGGATGAGAGTGTGATACAGGCTGGAGGAGGTAGATGTTCTGAGGAAGGATGTATTAGCAATTTTGAAAAACCTGAGGGATGACAAGTCCCCTGGGCCAGATGGGATATATCCAAGGATTGTTTGGGAGGCAAGGGATGAGATTGAAGAACCTTTGGCTTTGATCTTTGGGTCCTCACTGTCCACGGGGATAGTGCCAGAGGACTGGAGAGTGGCGAATGTTGTTCCTCTGTTCAAGAAAGGGAATAGGAATGACCCTGGTAATTATAGGCTGGTTAGTCTTACTTCGGTGGTCGGTAAGTTAATGGAAAAGGTCCTGAAGGATAGGATTTATGACCATTTGGAAAGATGCAGCTTAATCCGGGATAGTCAACACGAATTTGTGATGGGTAAGTCTTCCCTCACAAATTTGATTGAATTCTTTGAGGAGGTAACTAAGTGTGTAGATGAAGGTAGAGCAGTCGATGTCATATACATGGATTTTAGTAAGGCGTTTGAAATGAAAAAAAAGGTTCCCCATGGTCAGCTCATGAAGAAAGTAAGGAGGAGGTGTGGGATAGAGGGAAATTGGCCAATTGGATAAGTAACTGGCGATCACATAGAAGATAGAGGGTGGTGGTGGATGGAAAATTTTCAGACTGGAGATCAGTTACCAGCAGTGTACCACAGGGATCAGTGCTGGGTCCTCTGCTATTTGTGATTTTTATAAGTGACTTGGAGGGGGCTGAAGGGTGGGTCAGTAAATTTGCTGATGACACCAAGATTGGTGGAGTAGTGGATGAGGTGGAGGGCTGTTGTAGGCTGCAAAGAGACATGGCTGGGCCGAAAAATGGCAGATGGAGTTTAACCCTGAAAAGTGCGAGGTGATTCCATTTTGGTAGAAAAAATTTGAATGCAGATTACAGGATCAACGGCAGGGTTCTGAGGAATGTGGAGGAACAGAGAGATCTTGGGGTTCATGTCCACAGATCTCTGAAGGTTGCCACTCAAGTGGATAGAGCCGTGAAGAAGGCTTATAGTGTGTTAGCGTTTATTAACAGGGGGCTTAAGTTTAAGAGCCTCGGGGTTATGCTACAACTATACATGACCCTAGTGAGACCACATTTGGAGTATTGTGTGCAGTTCTGGTCACCTCATTATAGGAAGGATGTGGAAGCATTGGAAAGGGTGCAAAGGAGATTTACCAGGATGCTACCTGGTTTGCAGGATACGTCTTATTAGAAAAAGGTTGAGGAGCTAGTGCTTTTCTCTTTGGAGCGGATGAGGATGAGAGGCGACTTAATAGAGGTTTATAAGATGAGGGGGAAAGATAGAGTGGACGTTCAGAGACTATTTCCTCGGGTGGATGTAGTTGTTACAAGGGGGCATAACTATAAGATTCAGGGTGGGAGGTATAGGAGGGATGTCCGAGGTAGGTTCTTTACTCAGAGAGTGGTTAGGGTGTGGAATGGACTGCCTGCTGTGATCGTCGAGTTGGACACTTTTGGAACTTTCAAGCGGTTATTGGATAGGCACATGGAGCACACCAGAATGACGGAGTGGGATAGCTTGATCTTGATTTCGGACAATGCTCGGCACAACATCGAGGGCCGAAGTGCCTGTTCTGTGCTGTACTGTTCTATATGTTCTAGTCCTCGCTGTGTTTTTGACGTAACCAGCGCCATAGGTCAGTATTAAGATGGATTTGCATCACATATTTACTTCCCATGGCCTCGATCAGACAGCAACCCAAATGATTTTTAACTGATGTACCATGACACACAAGGCTAGCTAACTTGCATAAAAGCCAAATTGAATTTTTTTCAAAATATTTTTATTCTCCTCCTTTTCCACATTTTCTCCCAAATTTACACCCACCAATAAACAATAATCAGTAACAAACGCAATGTCAACCCCATATCAATTACAACGATCCCATCCTCTCACCAAACATTAACACAAACAAATAACAAAAAGGAATCAGGAATCGCCCATAGTTACCAGTAACACATACAGCACCCCCCACACCTAATTTTGATATAATCCAATTCTCAAAAGTGCATAATTAACAATGGCCATGAATTGTAGAACCCCTCCTTCCCCTCAGTTCAAATTTGACCTTTTCAAGCGTGAAGAATTCCAGTAGGTCCCCCGCCACCACGTCAGGGCACAGGGTGGAGAGGTTGATCTCCACACCAACAGGATCCACCTTTGGGCGATCAACGAGTTGCAGGCTACAACATCTGCCTCCACATCCATTTCCAACCCCGGCTGGTCAGACATCCCAAATATGGGCTCCCGAGGGCCTGGTCCAGTTTCATGTGCACTGTTTTTAGAGATTACCCTAAAAACCTCCTTCCGGTAATCCTTCAGTTTTGGACAGGACCAAAACACATGAACGTGGTTTGCGGGCCCCCACAAACATCTTCTACCTCCTCCCCCTTGTGCTCTATACACCACCTTCGGCTGTATCAACCCCAACCTCGCACACAAGGTGGAGGGGTTCACCCTCCGGACACCTCACACCAGAACCCCTTCACCATACTCTCTCCCAACTCGTCCTCCCACTTTGCCTTGATCCCTTCCAGCGGCACCTTCTCCTCTTCCAAAATAGCCCTGTAAACCACCTATATTACCCCCTTCTCCTGTCATCAGCACCTTCTCAAGCAATGTGGAAACCGGCTCTACTGGGGAGCTCAGTATCTCCTTTCTGGCAAAATCTCAAAACCTTCGTATCCAACTGCTCCATCCCATACTTCGCTCACAGCTCCTTTAATCCTGCAAACCGACCTCCAAGAAACAAATCTTTGTGTCCTAATTAATTTCTCCTCCCATCTCTGAAAATTTCCATCCCACCTCCCTGGCTCAAATCTGTGGTTCCCCCGAATCGGCATTTCCCTTGACCCTGCCCCCAACCCGAAGTGCTGGCGAAACTGCCTCCAAATTCTCAACAAAGCTATTACTACCGGACTCCCTGAGTCTCTCCCTGGGCAGTCAGGAGCGGCGCTGCTGCTAGCGCCTTCAATCCCGAACCCCTACACAAACTCTCCTCCATTCTGACCCATTGGGAGTCAACCCCTATGACCCAGCTCTGTACCTCTCCACATTCACCACCCAGTAATAATACACAAGGTTTGGAAGACCCTGCATTCCTCTCTGTAGTAGCAAAAGTCAAATTGAAATGAAATGAAAAAATGAAACAAAATGAAAATCACTTATTGTCACAAGTCGGCTTCAAGTGAAGTTACTGCGGAAAGCCCCTAGTCACCACATTCCCAGAGGCTGGTATGGGAATTGAAGGCAATGCAAGAACCGTTTCATTCTCATCCGACTCCTAGGCGTTTCTAATATCCTACTAATATCCTACTGCTGGACCATCACATTCGTTACTCACAGCTATGAACGCACGACTTTCAAAATCCATTAGTGATTTGGGATGGGGAAAAGCGCATCAGAATCTAGCAGGTAAACCTTTCATCAAGACACTATTGTGTCAATTGGACAGGAGTAAAATCTCCCTGACGCAAGGTAAATCAGACTGGGTAACCAGACCCTTACATAGCCACTATTTTTCAGTTCCTGTTTTCTGAGTTTATCAAAAAAAATTATTTCCCCTCGATAAAGACATTTGACCAGCACTGGCATTATACTCCCGATATCAAAATCTCCCTCTCGTCCCCAAGTTGAAGCCAACTTGTGACAATAAACGATCATCATCATTATTTATTCCATGATATGCAGACGTGCACATAATGAGATACAAACAGGCAGCTAATGAATACAGAGAACAGGACATAGCCAATCAGCAGGCAGAACACTTGGGGGTAGTTTCCCACTATAAAAAGGCACGAGGCACTCACCTCTTTCCACTGGGGACATTTACAGAGAGTGTGTCAGGGTGTATATATCACATACCATCTCCAACACATGGCGAAGAGCTAGTCTGGGTCCGTCAGACAGTGTAATCACACTTAGGTTAGCAGAGAGTCAAACTCACAGAGAACTGTGCTAACTGTGTGACAGGTTCAATAAATCAGATTGAACTAACTTCAAGGTCTGGAGTATCTTTCAGTTAAAGCTGCATCCAGTTGCAGCCGTGTTCTCTCATGTGCTTAGCACGACATGGGACCAGAAGACTGCAATCCCTAGGTGGTTTACCTCAATCTGTTCCATGACGATCAGCAAATGTATCCCGGCACCATGGAGAAGATCCAGGCTCCTCAACGGCTGCAGACCTCCGGCAATCTCAGTGCCAACTGGTTGACTTTCAAGAAAAGGTTTCTGCTCTACCTCAAAGCCTCAGACCTCGAGGGTGCATCTGATACAAGATCGCGCTTCTCCTCTGAACTGCGGGGGAATCGAGCCATCCAACTCTTCAACTCATTTAACTTGGCCGAAGGTCAGTACAAGACAAAAGTTTCAGACCATCCGTGACCTGTTTGATTGTCATTGTGAAGTGGATACCAATCAAATCTTCGAGCGCCATATATTCAAACAACGCCTACAAGGTAAAGATGAATCTTTCAACTCCTTCTTAACAAATCTCCATCTACTAGCGCTGTACTGCAACTTTTGTTATATGGCTGACTCCATGATCAGAGACTAAAAATCGTTTTTGGAGTGCACTCTGATCCTCAGAGAGCAGCTTTTAAAAATCAAACATATAACCCTGTCCAGTCGCGATTGAAACATGTACAGTGCATGAGCATGAGAGTTTGGTCAAGTTAAAATCAAATCTTGATGGGAAATGGAATGTCAAGTTTGTGTAATATGTGTACGTGCCTTGTGAGATGAATTACTTCTGTGCTCGGCTTGGTATGACTTTGACGCAATCGTAACTGCCTGTGGGAATCTGTGAATTGCCTGTGGGAACCTGTGAACTGTCTGGGAACGAAACGCAACCGTGGGATGGGATACTCCTTCCTTGATAAAGAATTGCTATGCTATGCAACTAGTGAGCTAACTGTGTGATTAATGATGGGAAGAAATAATTATATGAAGGAGGGGTTTGATGAACTAATTGTATGGCTAATGATTGAAAGGTTTGAGGGGTTTAGTAATAATAGTCAACTGTAACTAAGAAAAAATTGCTTTTCACTTGTTGTAACTCAGTTACACTTGTGCAGCAGCCCCGCGGTAAATAAAAGGTTCTTTGAAATTATCTGGTGTTCGACTGATGATTACCTCCGGACTGAAAATTTTGAATTATCAAGCACGCCAAAAACCGGTATTCCCAATACAATTTGGCTGCAAATGAGAAACTTGCCTCCCACGAGGCAGAGTGTGCAGGCCATCGCCCGAATGCAGCGCCTCAGCATTGATGAGAGAGGCCATTTTGCGTGCTTCCCAGGCCCCCACGCATGCATGATGCGAATGGGATAACGAAGCAGCCGATCACCACACTGCGCAGGTGCAAACGTCTGCTGACCGCACTGCGCATGTGCGACGACACACGGAGCGGAACAACATCATGACGTGCCCGACCTGTGGCACCGCCCACTTAAAGAAACACTGCCCTGCAAGAGGCAGGCAATGTTTAAATCGTGGAAAGCCTGGACACTATGCAGCCTTGTGCAGGCCTGCACCATCAGCCAAGGGCCAGCGCTCCCAATTCCAATGCAGGCGCGTTTGGAGTGTACAACAAGGTTCACAGGATTCGGATCCTGGGAGTACAACGGATCCAGAGGACGATTGCCTGGAGTCCCCCCATCGTGTGGGCATCATTTGCACACATGAACATGCCTCACCGACATAATCACGAAGCCTGCCCATCCTCACTGTGGATTCTGCAGACAAATGGCGTGCGGTGATACAAGTAAATCAATGCTCTATCCAGTTCAAGCTGGACACTGGTGTTTCTGCCAATCTCCTTTCACAACAGATTTCAACTGCATCAAGAAGCCACCCAAGTTCCTTCCAGCAGCCTGCCAGCTCCTGGACTGTAACGGCAATGACATCACAGCACTGGGATCCTGCCATCTGCTCACCTACAACAGGAGCATTCCCACAAAGCTAAAGTTTGAAATCATCAAGCCAGACAGGGCCTCCCTGCTTGGCGCACATGCATGCAAGCAGCTAAACCTTGTGCAGTGGGTCTACACAATGACCTCCCCCAACGTGGATTTTCAAGCCGGCATTGACGACATCCTCGCTCAGTATCTGGATGCATTTGACGGGATGGGAACTCTGCCATGAAAATCCACAAGATCCTGCTACAGTCTGATGCCATGCCTGTGGTCCATGCACCACGCCGGGTCCCGGCTCCACTGAAGGTGCACCTGAAGGCACAGCTTAAGGATCTTCAGGACCAGGGCCATCGTTTCCAAAGTTAAAGAACCGACTGACCGGGTCAGCTCGATGGTATGTGTCAAAAAGCCTTTGGGGGAGCTGCGTATCTGCATTGATCCCAAGGATCTCAACCAGAATATAATGGGGGAAACACTGCCCCATCCCGAAGCGGGATGGACTCACAAGTGAGACGGCACACGCCCGGTTTTTCACAAAGTTAGATGCGTCACATGGATTCCGGCAAATCCAGCTAGATGAGTCCAGCAGAAGGCTCTGCAACTCCAAAACACTGTTTGGCAAGTATTGCTATAATCATTTGCCGTTCGGCATTGTCTTGGCCTCGGAGATCTTCCATAGAATCATGGAGCAGATTATGGAGGGCACTGTTTGTGGTTTGTGTACGACGTTATATGGTCCACCACCCCCGAAGAGCACATCTCTCATCTCCAGCAGGTATTCCACCATATCCATACCAATGGCCTCAGGCTGAACAGGGCCAAGTGTTGTTTTGGTATGTTGACACTTGTGACCAAAGACAAGGTCAAGGCCAAAGCCATGAAGACAAGATGGTGCTGCGATCCTTCGCATGGTAAACGTTTTGGGCCAGTTTATCCCAAACCTGGCCTCACACACCACAGCCCTCAAGACAACTGTGTGAAAAAAAGTCCACTGCCTTTGAGTGGCAGGCAACTCATCAAGCAGAGTGGCTGGAGCTGAAAGCCAAGCTCACCACTGCACCTGTATTGACATTTTTTAACCCTGACAGGGAAACAAAAATCTCGGCAGATGCGAGCGAGCCAGGACAGCGTGATGACACCTCATCCTGGGCTGTTTGCCTATGCATCACGGGCGATGACACCCACCGAGCAGCGGTACGCCCAAATTGAAAAGGAATGCCTGTGCCTTCTCACTGGAATTACCAAGTTCCACGATTATATATACAGCCTGCCAACGTTTACCGTCGAGATGGACCACAGGCCTCTGGTCCACATTATCCACAAGGACCTGAATGACATGACGCCCCGGCTGCAGCACATCCTCATCAGACTCAGAAGGTACGACTTTGAACTAGTGTACACGCCTGGCAAGGAGCTCATTACTGTGGATACCTTGTCCCGTTCCATAACCTTGCCCAGTGAACCGCCGGCATTCATGCAACAGATTGAATACAGGTGCAGCTGTGGGCCAGCAACCTCCCGGCGTCGGATGAAGAGGTGATTTGAATTTGTGACGAGACAGCCAAAGACTCTCTTCTGCAATGTTTCATGCGCCACCTTGCCAATGGCTGGCACAAAGGGCAGTGCCCTCAATTCTTCAATGTGAAGAATGACCTGACGGTGGTTGATGGTATTCTCCTCAAGCTGGACCGCATTGTCATTCCACTCAGACTCCAGAGCTTGGTGCTCCGGCAAATCCACGAGGGACGTCTGGGTGTCGAGAAGTGCAGGTGCAGAGCCAGGCAGGCTGTCTACTGACCTGGGATCAGTCAGGACATCTCAAATATGGTCTTCAACTGTCTGACCTGTCAACGCTTCCAGCCAGCACAGAGCAAGGAGATGCTTCAGCAGCACAAAATTGTGACCTCCCCGTGGTCCAAGATGGGCATAGACCTCTTTCACGCCAATGGTCATGATTGTGTTAATCATTGATTAATTTTCCAAGTACCCCGAAGTCATGAAGCTCTCAGACCTCACATCCAAGACCGTCATCAAGGCCTGTAAGGAGACGTTCTCCAGGCATGGTATTCCACTTACTGTCATGAGTGACAACGGTCCTTGCTTCAGCAGCCAAGAGTGGTCAAGATTTGCCCAGTCATATCAGTTTAACCAAGTTACTTCCCGCCCACATTACCCGCAGTCCAACGGGAAGGTTGATAAAGGGATGCACACAGTGAAGCAGCTCTTCTGCAAGGCCACGGATTCTGCTTCTGACGTCAGCCTTGTGCTGCTTGCGTACAGGGCAACCCTTCTGTCTACCGGCATGTCACCGGCTCAACTCCTGATGAACAGGGACCTACGGACGACTCCTCCAGCCATCCACTTGCCTGGCCTGCATCACCTCCTGGTGCTGCAGAAACTCAGGGACCGGCAAAAGCAAGGCTATGATGCACATGCCACCGATTTGCCTGTGCTATCCACGGCAGATGCTGTTCGGATCAAGCTGTTGTTCGACTCCAGCTGTTGTTCGACAGGCTGCTCCTCGATCGAATGTTGTGCATCTGGCTGATGGCTGTTGTGCGGCAAAACAGACAGAGGCACTGCACACAGTTGCCTGCCCGCAACCACATTCTTTGTTGTTTCCATCTGTTGTGCCACCTCCTGATACCTCGAACCACAAGGCCACCAATCAGGCTTCAATCCCACCTATCAAGGCGCCATCGTCCCCACCACCACCTCTCCAGCAGTCAACCAGGATCAGACGCAAGCCCCCAGAGACTGGACTTATGAACATTTGTTTTGTTTGCTATGTTCTGTTTTCACACATTAGCCACCTGTTTTCACATGTACATATGTTCCCATCTGCCATAGTATGTAAATAAGTTAGTTTTTCAGCGTACAGATGCAAATAGTGTAACATATGCTACAGAAAAACATTTGAAAAGGGGAGATGTCATGATATGCAGACATGCACATAATGAGATACAGACAGGCAGCTAATGAACACAGAGAACAGGACATAACCAATCAGCAGACAGAACATTTGGGGGTAGTTTCCCACTAGAAAAAGGCACAAGGCACTCATCTCTTTCCACTGGGTACAACTACAGAGTGTGTCAGGGTGTATATATCACATACCATCTCCAACACATGGCGAAGAGCTAGTCTGGGTCCGTCAGACAGTGTAATCACACTTAGGTTAGCAGAGAGTCAAACTCAGAGGACTGAGCTAACTGTGACAGGTTCAATAAATCAGATTGAACTAACTTCAAGGTCTGGAGTATCTTTCAGTTAAAGCTACATCCAATTGCAGCCCGTGTTATCTCAGTGTGCTTAACACGACAATTTGTGATATTTTATGTGAGGCTTTCTTTGGAAAGAGGCACCAGTGATAAACCATCAAAGGAGACTGAACGACCCAGCAATATTTACACTTCTTATTTAAGTCGGTAAACCTATTTCGACTGTTAAAATCATTTAAATATCTTGACCGAGTTATTTTGTCGAGTAGAAAACACTGACCAGAGATATTGGTGCCTGGGACACAATATTGTGCAGCAGTCGGAGAAACATTGCCCACTGCTTTTGGATGTTGACCAATTCCAGAGCCACACATTCAACCCCATTCTCTTCTCATCTAATACATCTCTTTTTCATGAGAGTCACAATCAATGTGGAGATGGAAGGCATGAATGAATTGTCTTGTCGAGTTAATTCGTTGTTCACGTGTGAAACTGGTGCAGAGCTGTCCCCATTGCACCATTCTCCCTGACAGCTGCTAATGCACATACTGTCCCCCAGTCACCAACATGGCGGTGGACAACAACATGGCATCGGCCCCTTACCTCCAGCGGTTGACACCAACATTGGACGAACCGGCGAACCAAGGGTCGAGGATGTAGACGCAGCGGACGGTGCTAGCGCCCCGCACAGCCTCCCTCAACGCCGGATTGTCATGCAACCGGAGTCCCTTGCGGAACCAGTGAATGGAGTGCGTCTCCATGTGGCTGATCCAGGGGATGCGGTGCCCGGGGGCTGGCCGACACACACACTGACTCTAACGTTGACAGCAACACAGTACCATTCCCGCCTTCTGCGCTTTGCGACCTGGCCGTTAGCCTTTTACCAGGAAAAGCGCGAGCTCCGCCCCGAGCCCGCCTCTCATTGGGTGATGTCACGAGCTCCACCTCAGGCCTCCTCTCATTGAGTGACGTTGCTCGCTCCCCCCCCCCCCCCCCCCCCCGAGCCCTGCGCTCTGTGTGGTGGCGCGAGCTCCGCCCCCTTCCCTCGCAATACTCTTCAGTAAGTTGGAGCAATTATGGTTGGTGAGTTATGTTGTAATTAGAGAGCAGGTGGCCGATTTATACACCGCAAGCTAATAATATATAATCCACACAACATCTTACAACAGAACACGCGTAATTTCCAAAGTGGTGGTGTGGCATACGGAGTATGGCTCTCATGATCTGCGCAGTTTAGTTACTCTGTGCTGGTGCTATCCAGTTTAATACCTGGGGATCTCCCCTCTCTTACACCCTCACAGGAAATATCTTTCTTTATAACCTTCGATAGTGGGGTTACGGGGATAGGGCGGGGAGTTGTCCTAGTAGGGTGCTCTTTCAGAGGGTTAGTGCAGACACGATGGGCTGAATGGCCTCCTGTAGGGATTCTATAACTTGTTATTATAAAATAAAGTATCGGTGCTGGTTCTTGGCGATGGTCAATTAGTCATCAACCGTCTGATAATATCTCAGTTGCATCTCTGTGGTGCTGAATTCGTGGTGAGTGTAAATGAAGAAATCACCACCGCCAATACATTGCCTGTTATAGGAAGCATGATTGACGATGTGGCTGCATTAACTATGTATATTTCATTTTGTGGATTGTAAATATTCAATGTAAGTAAACCTATGTAGTACCTACCCACAGCCCTACTTATGCTATACAAATGGCCCTAGACCCACTTGAGTGCTGTCAGATAATTTTACCTCAGTATTACACTGATGTGAAGATTGTGCTTAAATCCTCTGGTATATTTGTAACTTCCAACTCTGGTGATACGCTGAGCCAATACGATTATGTAAAGTGGCACAGTAACATGGGACATGGGATACTATGTTAGTTACCAACTGGCAGCCCAAGGAGCTGGACAAACTCTTGCCACAGATCCTGTTTGCTGATCTGGCTCTAGCCACTTCCCAATGACTCTCACTTTCTGTGGTCTACTGAGTGTATGTGAGAAGCCAAAGTATTTGTATCCAACTGAGTATAGATATAATTTCATCTTCAGTTAACCCATATAAGGTTTATAATATTGTCCAGTTGGATCAAATGAGGGGTGAATACACTGCTGACAAATATACAGTCTTATTTTGTTAGTGGGAACGGATCAAGTCCAGATCTAGAAAGGGATGACTTCTAATCATGATGACATGCACTTTCCAAAAAAATCTGGAATATCTGGTTTATTTGGGATTTCAGAACAATAAACAGATTCCTTGAAAAGGAAATATTAAAAATGGTAACACTGACACAAATCATATATCGTGGAAGGTGTTTTCATTCAACCTTGTCAACAGGCCTTATTTTCAATGACATAACTACCAGTGCAGGGATGCTTTATTCTATCCATTGCTCAAAGCAATTGCAACTAACTCCAAAATGCTTCATTTACATGCCAATATTGCTTAATTGCTGAATGAAAGGTCCTTGTCAGAAGGCTGCTCAAATACTCAGATGGAAAGTGCTCCTTATATTGCAGGAGCTTGATGTCTTAGAAGTGACTTTACATGAAAAGGAATCCATGGAAATCAATCAGGTAAATGTCAGGCTTTAATTACGATGGGAATGCCACAGCTCCCTGGGTGTTTGCGGCGCACAAAGAAGCAAGAGGCAGGGCCGTGGTTTAATTAAGCCACAGTCAGAATATTGCATGGAAGTTTTGAGCACCTCATTCTAGAAGCACCATTGAAACTAAAGAAAAGGTTCAAGGTAATTGACTAGGATGATAATTGGGAATGAAAGGTTACAGTTACAAGGAGACTTGGAAAAACTAGAACTCTATTTACTGAAGCAGAGACGGTTAAGAAGGGTTAAATGTGGGGCGGCACGGTAGCACAGTGGTTAGCACTGTTGCTTAACAGTGCCAGGGTCCTAGGTTCGATTCCCGCTTGGGTCACTGTCAGTGCGGAGTCTGCACATTCTCCCTCTGTCTGCGTGAGTTTCCTCTGGGTGCGCTGATTTCTTCCCACAAGTCCCAAAAGATGTGCTGTTAGGTGAATTGGACATTCTGAATTCTCCCTTGGTGTATCCGAAATTGCTCTTGAACGGAGTGTCTTGCTGGGCCATTCCAGAGGGTAATTAAGAATTGGCTATATTGCTGTGGGTCTGGAGTCTCATGTAGGCCCGATCGAGTAGGGACAGCAGATTTCCTTCCCTAAAGGACATTAGTGACCAATGATGGGTTTTTACAATAATTAATGATAGTTACATTGTCATCATTATTGAGTTTAGCTTTACATTCCATATTTATTAACAGAATTTACATTCCACCAACTATACCAGTTGGTGAGCATTAGCTGGGTTTCTCGATCACTGCTCCAGTGACATTACCACTCTGTCACTGTCTCCCCTAAACTACATCAGTGTAGCCTTTATCCCAATTCCCACAACTGTCCACGAGGGGCAATTTTGTCTATGATTTAGCATGTTGCTAGTTTCTTTAATTCTATCGCAAAACAGAAAGAGCTAAAAACCGACACCACTCACAAATTGCTGGGAAGCTTGGAACAGGAGTAGATCATTCAGTCCCTGGAGCCTGATCTGTCATCTGTGGCTGATCAGTGATTCACCTCCACATACCTGTCTTTGTGCATGTCCTTTAAAACCTTTTGTTCACAAACATTTATCAATCCCAGAATTTAATAACAGTTGATCACACACCACTTGTGACTGGTCGATTAATATTCCAAGCTTCCATTGTTCATTTGTCTACATTGAATGACATTTGCCAGTTATATCCATTCATTTAATCTTTTAACATCGCTGTAAGATCTTACTTCGAAATACAGTGTTTACAAATCTTTCTGCCATTAGCCACCTTGGATAAATCATATTGCAGCTGAACCTGATGCATTGTTGGGTATTAGGACATTTCTTTGGATGTTTCAAGAAGAGGTCTTGCTAAACATTTCAAATAAAAGCATTCTGTATAATTTGTTGAAACATGTATTTGATAGTCTTTTTGATTCCACAGTAATAAATATTTTGCAAGGGCCGGTTGGGGGTGGGGGGTTGGGGGGGGGAGTGCAGTTTGAGATGGTCAAGAATGCATTTATTGAGGGGAGAGTGTTGTGTGCAGAGGGGTTGCTGGTTGAAGACTTGAAGGGGAGAGGGATAACTTCCGAGGAGGTGGAACCATTTATAACATCAGCTGGCATGGTGAGCAAAAATGGAATTTGGTGGTCAGCAGTTTAATGAGCAATGCATGTAGCTCGATCTTGTATTGGAACACACGATTGACAGATTCGAATCACGGGAGTGCAAATTGAGCACACATGCTGAGCAAGAGGCTTTAAACTATTCACCTAATTTGGCTTTGACATGTGCTAACATAGAAACGTGTCGAATTCATAGCACAGAAACAGACCATTCAGCCTAACTGAACGATGCTTGTTTTAATACTCCACACAAACCTCCTTGCCCCTCCCTCCCATCCCCCATATCATCCTTTCAGCATAATCTTCTATTCCTTTCTCATATGCTTATCTAACATCCCACAAAGTGCATCAATGCTATTCTTCAAAGCTAAATCTTGTGGTAGCACGTTCCACTGTCTAAAAATACTGGGAAAATAGCTTACTAGTGGTTTTCTTCTATTAATAATGCCTTGTTTAGTTCTCCCCCACAATTGGAAGCATTTTCTCCGTGCACACCCTGTCAAATCCTCCCATAATTTTAAGATTTCTATTAATTCTCAGCCTGTTCATTTCAAGGTAAAAGAACCCTAACCTCAATCTCTCCTGATAGGTTTAACCTCTCATTTATTTTAACCATGATTTATTTCTAATATTTTATGACTCACTGTTTCTGTTTCACAATTTGCATCAGTTTGAATGTATGGCCTTTGGCCCTCTTAAGAAAATACTTGACTGCCAGAACTCATTCCTCTGCAACACATTCTGAGGTGAATTTGCGTTTTTTTTTCAGAAGTAACAGAAACAGCCCTTCAATGAATAGAAATAAGGGGCGGATTCTCCGGCCCCCCCGGGGGGGTCGAGAATCGCCCGGGACCGGCGTCAATCCCGCTCCCGCCGTGTCCTGAATTCTACGCCCCCTGAGAATCGGCGGGGGCAGGAATCGCGAAGTCTCGCCGCTGACAGGCCTCTACTGTCGGCGTGGATTAAACCACCTACCTGACTGGCGGGATTAGCGGCACGGGTGGGGTCCGGGGTCCTGGGGGGGTGCGGGGCGATATGGCCACTGGGGGGTGCCCCCACGGTGGCCTGGCCCGCGATCGGGGCCCACCGAACGGCGGGCGAGCCTGTGCCGTGGAGGAACTCTTTTTCTTCCGCCTTCGCCATGGTCTTCACCATGGCGGAGGCAGAAGAGACCCCCTCCCCTGCGCATGCGCCGGTATGACATCAGCAGCCGCTGACGGTCCGGCGTATGCGCGGACTTATGCCGGCCGGCAAAGTCCTTTCGGCCCCGGCTGGCGTGGCGGCAAAGGCCGTTCACGCCAGCCGGCAGAATGCGAACCACTCCGGCGCGGGCAGCCCAACACCAGAGTGGTTAACGCCACTCCGACACGCCGGGACCCACCGCCCCACCGGGTAGGGGAGAATCCCGGCCAAGGTTTAAAATACAATGAGGCCAAACTGCATTAATCCAATTACGAGCTTTCATTCCTCAGCCTCAATCTGCATCAGTCGGTCTGCATAAATGAGTTTTTGTTCCAATCACTGACAAACCTCTAAGATACATGAAAATCTGATCTCGGAGATCTCACGTCACGCCTAATCATTTAAATCACTAATAATGCAGATGCTAAAATAAATGTGACCATTTAAAAACACAGAGTGACATTTGAAGGGAATATTTGAATCGATCACAGCTTCTAATGAAGGCAATGTTTGAACTTGATGATTGTCGAGTGTTTTACAGACAATACTGAATCTGGTTTATCTTTTATCCAAGCATTTTTTCTGATTCAATTAAATGGTCTGACGCTGCTTTAGACTTTTGTTTTTCTTATCAAATTAGGTCACTCATTGCTTTGAAGTGAGCATGCAAGTGAAAAAATATAATCGGACAGAATAATTTTTTTTGTTAACACTGACATGGACTAAACAGGGTTTGTCTCACTTATGTGCAGGTTAGGTGGATTGGCCATGATAAATTGCCCTTAGTGTCCAAAATTGCCCTTAGTGTTGGGTGGGGTTACTGGGTTATGGGGATAGTGTGGAGGTGTTGACCTTGGGTAGGATGCTCTTTCTAAGAGCCGGTGCAGACTCGATGGGCCGAATGGCCTCCTTCTGCACTGTAAATTCTATAAAATTCTATTATGGTGATATAGAGTCTATTCTATGATTGGTAATAGCGCATAACCTTTTATACCTTCTCTAGTATGGGTAGTTGCAGTTTGCATTTCAATTTTCGCAATTGTTCAAATCAGTTTTAATTCAACAAATCAAATTGTGTCAATGGTTGGTTGGTTACATTTTGTGGAAAGATTATCAAAGGAACAGGAAGAACGAATGAGGTCACTTTACCATGTGCAATAGATCCACCAATTAACCACATGCACAGTGACCCATTGCTGGCTCTGTGATACCACTCTCGCCTCTGAGACAGAAGGTTATGGTTTCAAATCTCACTCCAGAGTAGCGAGCACAAAATCACAGCCAAGTAGGCAGGGAGCGGAGTTGGCGCGATCTCGGGGAGGAGGAGCTTCGGAACAGTAAGTATAAATAACTCGCCTGTTGCGTATCGGGGACTAGGGAAACCAGAACTGAAACTTGACGTCAAATTAAAGCTGTAACCTGATTGACTGATTGTGAATCTGTTCTAAATTTGAAAAACTAGAGTAATTAACCAAGTAGAGGAGTAACTAGGAGATTGTGCTTAGGCCATGAACCCCCGAGGTAGGTTATTTATATTTACTGTTCTAAAGCACCTCAGCCCCCGGGTTCACGCGAACTCCTCTCCCTGCCGACAGAAATATGGGATATTTTACATCCACTCGAAGAAATTAATTATTATCGGAGAAATCTAACGCAAGGGACCATAGAGTTAATTTTAACTTAAACTTAAATTTAATAAGTATTTATTTTTACATAATTGATTAATTTGTGCTAAATTTAATAACTTTATTTTGACATAATTAATTAATTAGTACTAGAAATTTCAGTCAGTAGGGTGCAGTGCTCTAACTGTGAGATGTGGGAGGCCATGACACTTCTAGCGTTCCGGATGACTACATCTGCTGGAATGGCAGCTCCTCACAGACCGTGTGGTTCGGTTCAGTTGGAGCAGCAGTTGGATGCACTTAAGAGCATACAGATGGTGGAAAGTATCATAGGAGTTATAAAGATGTGGTCATACCCAAGGTGCAGGCAGACAGATGGGTGACCGCTAGAAAAGTCAGGCAGTATGCTTATCCAATAAATTTTTAAATGCCCTCAATGTTGGCGAGTTCACTACTGTTGCAGGTAGGGCATTCCACGGCCTCACCACTCTTTGCGTAAAAAACCCACCTCTGACCTCTGTCCTATATCTATTACCCCTCAATTTAAGGCTATGTCCCCCTCGTGCTAGCCACCTCCATCCGCGGGAGAAGGCTCTCGCTGTCCACCCTATCTAACCCTCTGATCATTTTGTATGCCTCCATTAAGTCACCTCTTAACCTTCTTCTCTCTAACGAAAACAACCTCAAGTCCATCAGCCTTTCCTCATAAGATTTTCCCTCCATACCAGGCAACATCCTGGTAAATCTCCTCTGCACCCGTTCCAAAGCTTCCACGTCCTTCCTATAATGAGGCGACCAGAACTGTACGCAATACTCCAAATGCGGCCGTACTAGAGTTTTGTACAACTGCAACATGACCTCATGGCTCCAGTGCAGGAATCCCCTGTGGCTATCCCCCTCTAACAAGTATACTGTTTTGGATACTGTTGAGGGGGAGGGATGGCCTATTGGGGGAAAACAATAGAAGTGGCCAGAGCAGTAGCACCACGGCGGGTTCTATCAAGAATATGAGATGAGATTCTGAAGAGACTTCACTGGTGCCTGGTTAGTTGCCAAATGTTTCCCCTTATGAAGGAATCTAGAACTTGGAGGCACTATTTCAAAACAAGTCGTTTCCTGTTTAAGATGGAGACAATAAGGAATTTCTATCTTGAAACAGTTGTGTTATGGGCCAGGGTTTAGAGAACCCCAAAGGGTATCATGGAGTTCACCTGACCACAACTTTTAATAGATTGTGGTTATGGGGAGCACATGGGCCTACATTACAGGTGTGGTGCCACAGAGAGTTAAAGTACTTTTAAATTAAAACAATGTTTTAAAAAGACATATGAACGTGATTAGCGCCACCCCCCCCCCCCCCCCCCCCCCAACGCTCACAGACATCGTCTACTCCTTCACAGAATCAGCTCATCCTCGCCCTCGTGAGGTGTGCTCTGTATACCACCTTCAGCTGTATCAGCCCCAACCTCGCACATGAGGTGGAGGCATTTACTCTCCGGAGCACCTCACACCAGACCTCTCCCAACTCTTCCTCCCACTTTGCTTTGATCCCTTTCAGTGGTGCCTTATCCTCTTCCAAAATAGCTCCGTACACCACTGACACTACCCCCTTGTCGTCAGCACCTCCTCCAGCAATGTGGAGGCCGGTTCCTCCGGGAAGCTCTGTATCTCCTTTCTGGAAAAATCTCGAACCTGCATGTATCTAAACATTTCTCCCTGTTCCAGCCCATACTTCGCTTCCAACTCCTTCAATCCTGCAAACTGACCCCGAAGAAACAAATTTTTAGCGCCTTTATCCCATTCCCTTCCCATTTCCGAAAACTTCCATCCCACCTCCCTGGCTCAAATCTGTGGTTCCCCCGAATCGTCATTTCCCTTGACCCTGCCCCCAACCCAAAGTGTTGGCGAAACTGCCTCCAAATTCTCAATGAAGCTATTATTACCGGACTCCCTGAGTATTTCCCCAGAGCTATCGGGAGCGGCGCTGTTGCTAGTACTTTCAGTCCTGACCCGCTGCACAAACTCTCCTCCATTCTGACCACTGGGAATCAACCCCTCTGACCCAGCTCCGCACCTTCTCCACATTCGCCGCCTAGTAGTAGTGCATCAGGTTCGGAAGACCCAAACCTCCTGCCTGCCTTCCCCTCTGGAGCAGCACCTTTCTCACTCTGGCCACCTTCCCTTCCCATATGAACGAGGTAATCCTTCCCTCAATCTCCCTGAAAAAAGCCTTTGGCAGGAAAATCGGTCGGCATTGAAAAATAAACAGAAATCGCGGCAACACATTCATTTTAACCGCCTGTACCCGATCCGCCAGTGACAGAGGAAGACCATCCCATTTTGCGAGATTGGCTTTCACTCTCCCCTCTAAACTAGAAATGTTGTACCTGCGAAGCCTCCCCCACTCCCGGGCAACCTGCACCCCCCAGATACCTAAAGTGAATCCCTGCCCTACGGAATGGCAGCCCCCCCCACCCCAGCTGAGACCCCACAAAATACTCACTCTTGTCTAGGTTCAGCTTGTACCCCGAGAAAGACCCAAATACTCGCAGTAGCTCCAATATTCCCCCTATCGACACACTTGGTTCCGACACGTGCTGTTATGCAAGTCGTTGGCATATAAGGACACCCAATGCTCTATTCCCCCCACCCCGCACAATTCCTTTCCATGCTCCCGAACTTCTTAATGCAACAGCCAACGGCTCAAGCGCAAGTGCAAACAGCAGGGGGGACATAGGACATCCCTGCCTCGTCCCACGGTGGAGAGAGAAGTATCTCGAACTGATATTGTTTGTGCGGACACTCGCCTTCAGCTCCTTTTGTAATAACTTTACCCAGTTCACAAATCTTGGTCCAATCCCAAACCGTTCCAGCACTGCCATCAGGTACCCCCATTCCACACGATCAAACGCCTTCTCGGCATCCAATGCCACAACCACCTGTTTCCTTCCCCTCCGCCGCTGCCATAACGATGTTCAATACCCTCCTAATGTTTGAAAAAATCTGTCTCCCTCTCACGAACCCCGTCTGATCCTCACCTATCACCTTCGGGAGGCACCCCTCCAGCCTACCTGCCAGTACCTTCGCCAATACTTTTGCGTCCAGATTCAGAAGTGATATGTGCCTATACGACCCACAATCCGTCGGATCCTTATCTTTTTTTAGCAACAGTGAAATCAATGCCTGCGCCAAGGTTTGTGGCAACACCCGCTTCCCTATCGCCTCTTCAAACATCCCCACCATCAGGGGTGCCAGCTTATCCTTGAATTTTTTATAATATTCCACCGGAAACCCATCCGGCCCTGCCACCTTCTCCAACTGCATCCTCCCAATCGCATCCTTTATCTCCTGCTCCACTATTGCTTCTTCTAATGTAGCCCTGTCCCCCTCCCCTAGCCTCGGGTACTCCAACCCATCTAGACCTCCAACCCATTCCTGCATCTCACGGTCTCCCCCAGGTGACTCTGACCTGTACAACCTCTCATAAAACTCCTCAAAAACCTGTTAATCAGATACGGAGCCACCACCAACTTCCCTGCTCTATCTCTCCCCTGAAGAATTTCCCTTGACATTGCTTCCCTCCGCAGCTGACCTGCTAACATACGCCCATGTTCATAAACTGCACCTCTTGCTCGTCTCAGTTGGCGCACCGTGTTCCTGGTAGACAGTCGGTTAAAGCTCGCCTGTAGTTCCTTCCTCTTTTCCAGCTTCGCTGGGTCCCCACCTTCTGCATAACCTCTATCTACCTCCAACATCTCATCTATTACCCTCTGCCACTCCAACCTCTCCTTTTTGTCCACCCTGGCCTTAAACAAAATTACTGTACCCCTCACCACCGCCTTTAGAGCCTCCCAGACAACTGCCTTTGACACCTCACCCATACAGTTGAAACCTACATATTCCTTAATTACCTTTTCAATTTTCTCACAGAACACTTGGTTCCCCAAAAGCCCTACATCCAATTTCCACCCCGGCCTCTGCGCTACCCCCTTCTCCAGTACCATATACACCCAATGCGGAGCGTGATCTGACACTGCAATTGCCGAGTATTCTGACCCCTTGACTCCAGCGAGCAAAGCCTTCCCCACCACAAAGAAGTCGATCCACGAGTATAACTTATAGACTGCTGAGAAAAATGAGTACTCCCATTCCCTTCGGTGCAGAAACCTCCAAGGGTTCACCCCTCCCATTTCCCCATTGGCCCAGCCAGCGCCTTTGCCCCCGCTGATGGGACCAGCGAGCGCGGCCGTGATCTGTCCAACCTTGGCTCCTGCACCAAGTTCCAGTCCCCCCCCACAATCAGTTCGTGTGTGTCCAAGTCGGCAATGGCCCCAAACACCTTCTTTGCGAATCCCACATCATCCCAATTGGGACCGTATAAACTTAACAGCGCCACTAATCTCCCCTCCAACGCCTCTGCCACAATCACATATCTGCCCCCCTGATCTGCCACCACCTTCTCCATCTGGAATGGTACCCTTTTGCTGACCAGCACCACTATCCCTCAAGCCCTTCCGTCAAATCCAGAGTGAAACACTTGACGAACCCTGCCCTTTTTAAGTCTCACCTGGTCCTTCACCCTCAAGCAAGTCTCCTGCAGCATTGCCACATCTGCTTTCAAACTTTTAAGATTGACCTCTTGACCGAACCTCCTAGCCCTCTCACGTTCCATGTGACTATCCTAACTGGGGGTCTCTCACCCTACCAACCTTCTTATCCACTAGCATTATACCACCAGGTCCTGCTCCATAAGCCTGATCCGCCCCTGTCCATTGTTAACATCTAACCCCCCCCCCCCAAGAACCCCCCGTCATTTCCCCTTGGCAAAACATCTCCCAGCATCAATCCCTTCCCCGTACTCTCGTTTGCCTCATAGGCCCATTGAAGCCTGCTATCCAGGCCCAATGTACACAGCCCTCCTATAACCTCACCTCCGTTCACTAGCCGACTTTAGACCCCACCTGCTTCAAGAAGGCCACCATCATACTGAGAAGTACCAGGCAACGTACCTCAATGAGTACCGTCTGGTCGTCCAGACTTCAGTCGTAATGAAGTGCTTCGAGAGGTTAATCATGAAGCGCATCACCTCCATACTCCCAGAACGCCTTGATCCACTGTAATTTGCATACCGTTGCAACCGGTCCACATCAGAAGCCATTTCCCTGGCCATACACTCATCCCTAGAGCATCTCGAAAACATGGGCTCCTACATCAGACTCCTATTTATTGACTACAGCTCCGCCTTCAACACCATAATCCCAGCCAAGCTCATATCAAAGTTCCAAAACCTAGGACTTGGCTCTCCACTCTGCAACTGGATCCTCGATTTTCTGACCAACAGTCCACAATCAGTAAGAATAAACAACAACACCTCCTCCACAATAGTCCTCAATACCGGGGCCCCGCAAGGCTGCGTACTTAGCCCCCTACTCTACTCCCTGTACACACACGACTGTGTGGCAAAACTTGGTTCCAACTCCATCTACAAGCTTGCTGACGATACGACCATAGTGGGCCGGATCTCGAATAACGACGAGTCAGAATACAGGAGGGAGATAGAGAACCTAGTGGAGTGGTGTAGCGACAACAATCTCTCCCTCAATGCCAGCAAAACTAAAGAGCTGGTCATTGACTTCAGGAAGCAAAGTACTGTACGCACCCCTGTCAGCCTCAATGGGGCCAAGGTGGAGATGGTTAGCAGTTTCAAATTCCTTGGGGTGCACATCTCCAAAAATCTTTCCTGGTCCACCCACGTCGACGCTACCACCAAGAAAGCACAACAGCGCCTATACTTCCTCAAGAAACTAAGGAAATTCGGCATGTCCATATTAACCCTTATCAACTTTTACAGATGCACTATAGAAAGCATCCTATCGGGCTGCATCACAGCCTGGTATGGCAACTGCTCGGCCCAGGACCGCAAGAAACTTCAGAGAGTCGTGAATACCCGCCCAGTCCATCACACAAACCTGCCTCCCATCCATTGACTACATCTACAACTCCCGCTGCCTGGGGAAAGTGGGCAGCATAATCAAAGATCCCTCCCACCCAGCTTACTCATTCTTCCAACTTCTTCCATCGGGCAGGAGATACAGAAGTCTGAGAACATGCACGAACAGACTCAAAAACAGCTTGTTCCCCACTGTCACCAGACTCCTAAATGACCTTCTTATTGACTGACCTCATTAACACTACACCCTGTATGCTTCATCCGATGCAAGTGCTTATGTAGTTACATTGTATATCTTGTGTTGCCCTATTATGTATTTTCTTTTATTCCCTTTTCTTCCCATGTACTTAATGATCTGTTGAGCTGCTCGCAGAAAAATACTTTTCACTGTACCTCGGTACACATGACAATAAACAAATCCAATCCAATCCAAGTTAGCTACAATTCACTAAAATAAGATTTAACTGTCGCAACACAGAACGCCAATCAACCCAACCATTAACTTGAACTCTGTAACAATGCAAAGAGAAGTAAATTACAATACACATCAGGAAAAAGAAAGGGGTAGCATTTAGGGGCTTTTCACAGTAACTTCATTGAAGCCTACTCGTGACAATAAGCGATTTTCAATTTTCAATTTCAATTATACATTTTCCAGCTGCCCAAACACAGTCCAGTCTCTCTTCCAGTTCTGCTCCTCACGTCTGTCCCAAGTCTTCTGTCCTCACAAACGCCTCAGTCACCTCCACTGTCTCAAAATAAAAGTCTTTGGCATTATACGTTACTCTCATACCAAATCGCACCCCCTTTTTGTACAGTGCCGCCTTCTCTCACCCGAACGCCACTCGTCTTTTTGCCAACTCCACCGTCAAGGCCTGGTAGATCCGAACTGCAGTACCATCCCACTGCACCTCGCGCTTCTGCTTCGCCCAGCTTAATACCTTCTCCTTCATGCAAACATATGGAAGCAAATAATTACTGCTCTTAGCGGCACGTTCACTTTAGGTTTCGGCCTTAATGACCGATGCGCTCTGCCTAGCTCGTACAGCTCCGCCAACTTCTTAGCAAAGTATTCTGTTGGCCTTGGGTCCTCTGTCCCTTCGGGCAAGCCCGCAATTCTCAAATTGTGCCGCCTTGAGCGGTTCTCCAAGTCCTCGAGCTTTGCTCAGAGTCCTCTGTTGACCTACACCACTCTCCCCAGCTCGTCCCCTATCGAGGTCAACCAGTCGCTGTGCTGTGACACGGCCTCCTCCACTTCCTTCATCTTCTCGCCCCACTCTCTCACCTCGGCTGATGTGTTTGCCACAGCTACTCTCACCGGGGGGATTGCCTCCTCCACCAATAACTTCACTGCGACTGCCGTCTCCTTCCTCAAGGCCTCCATATGCCTCGCAAACTGTTTTTCCAGCTCCACCGCCATCACCTCGGTCATCTTCTCCACTGTAAGTAGTGTGGCCCCACCATGCGGTTCGGCTTCCGCCATCTTGTCAGCACTTTTGCTCCTCTCATTCAGCGGCGAACCCGCGTTTCCTCCTTTCTTCGACGCTGCTCTTTGCATCCTTTAGAGGCTTATTGTTTTTCCTTTCTTTTTCCCCCTTTTCACCCTCCCGTCCTTCATCAATCTTTAAAAACTTTTTCTTCCTTCACACAAAAAAAGGGGAGAAAAAAAACTTCCACCAAATTTCTTTAAAACTTCTTTCTCTTCTTCATAGATAGAATTTACAGTGCAGAAGGAGGCTATTCGGCCCATCGAGTCTGCACCGGCTCATTGAAAGAGCACCCTGCTTAAAGTCAACACCTCCACCCTATCCCCATAACCCAGTAACCCCACCCAACACAAAGGGCAATTTTGGACACTAAGGGCAATTTACCATGGCCAATCCACCTAACCTGCACATCTTTGGACTGTGGGAGGAAACTGGAGCACCCGGAGGAAACCCACGCACACACGGGGAGGATGTACAGACTCCACACAGACAGCGACCCAAGCCAGAATCGAACCTGGAACCCTGGAGCTGTGAAGCAATTGCGCTATCCACCATGCTACCGTGCTGTCCCTTCTATTTTACATTCTCCCAGAGTTCCCCTAGGACCGGACTTCAGCCTTCTTATTTCATCCTAGGTGGGGAGCCATCCAACGTGGGACATCTCACCTACATCATGCCCTGGCGTCGGGCCTGCCGCCTCGGCTCCTTTTGGTTCCGCCCCCGCTGCTCCGACCTCCGCGCGTGCTTGGCCCAACGCCTCAGCCCCCGCCGCCCGACACCTGCACGGGGTTCTTCACTGGTTTTTAAACCGGCTCCGCTAGCTGCCCGTGACGGCCCCAACGCCCTACGATAGTCGGGGGGGTGACCGATGAATTGGGGAAATCCCCAAAAGCGTCGCAAATCGTAGCCAACGGCGGGAGCTCTTCTTGATGCAGCCGCCCCACTCGCAAACGCCACCGGAGGTCCACAGTAAACATCTTAACAACTGTCAACACCAATCATCCCCACAGATACAATATTCTATAAGTAATCCTTAATCTTTCCTTACAACATCCATAAGACAAAAGACCCTTTTTAATACAGAGGTCAGGTTTAAATTCTCTACTGAGAGCAGTTATCACTTTGAAATCACCCAAATTATCTGGAGACAGTCTTTAGATTGCAGAGAGATCCTTATACAGCAGCTTGCTTTTTCTGCTGCTATCCAGCTCTCAAAACGAAACTAAAAACTCTGCACCTGCCTGCTAAAACCAAAAGTAAAAGACAGACAGCCCAGTTCCACCCACACTCTGACATCACTGCTGCTATCTGCTAAACACCCATTTCTTTAAGGTACACTCACGACAGCTATTTAATAAACACCCATTTCTTAAAGGTACTCTCACATGATAGTTGTTAACCTTTGGAATCCTTAAGCCCAGAAAGAAATGGAGACTGGGTCATTGAAAATATACTAGGCAGACTTTTCATGGACAAGGGAGTTAGGAGTTATTGGGGGAAGGCAGGAAAGCGGAGTTAAGGCGAGTCAGATCAGCCAAGCCCTTATTGAATGGTCAACCCTTTGGCTTATTCTTGCTACTATTTCTTGTGTTCTTGTGTTTTCTTGACCAAATTCTTTTAATCTATTCTATTTTCCCTCAAATGCGTGCCCCCGCAAATGCATTCATACCAATAATGTCAACCAGTCCTGTGGGAGTGTGTTCCACACACCAATTTCTGGGTAAAGAAGCATCTTCTGAATTTCCTATTGAGTGTCTTGGTGATTGTCTCATATTGACAGCCTCTAGTTCTGCTCTTCAACACAAGAGGAAACATTCTCTCTGTATCCACTGCATCAAAATCTTTCATCATTTTATTGTGCCACTGTGTTAATTAGCATTGTATTAAGGAGTATTTGTAAACTATTTTCTTGTGTGATGGTTAAAGATATTTTAATAGTGTGTTAGTAATAAAATTTGTTTTAATATCCCATATCCCTATTTTGTGTTAAACTACTCCTGGAGCGAAGTGTCCTTTCTTCACAGTCTTGCAAAATTAAAATAAAATATTGGGATTTTTGCCCACTGTTGAGGTCTGGTCCAGGATCGTAATAACAACATCATGAAAGTCTCTGTGTAAGTACCGTTTGTAAATAACCCATTATAATTTGTTACACATACTGACTGGTGGTCATCATTCCTTCCTTTACGACTTTGGCACCAAGGTAAATTGGAGCCACTTTGTTAGCAACAAGGAATTCAACTAGAGCATCATTGAAAAACTGCAAAGTGAATCAGATCGTTCGAGTCCTGAGGAAGAGAGAACAGGTATGCCTCTCTTTGAGAAGCTAGAAGCCTTTAACCCAACGTCTGAGAATCAAGTGCAGTATATCGAATGGCTGGAGTATTTTTTTCAGTACTAACGGAATAGACGGGGAGGATAGAAAGTAATTTTACATACTGCATGCGGTCCAAGACTTATAATCTGATTCGTAGTTTAACATCTCCGGAGGCTCCTGATACCAAATCATTTGCAGAGCTAGTGGAACTAGCAAAGGAGCATGTGGTAACGAGACCTCTTTAATCAAGCTTTCTTGAGTTAAGAGAGTTTATTAGCTACTAAGCATGAGGAATAAGCATAATAAAACACACACACAGATTAGAAATGAGAACTGAATCCGGAAATATTTAAAATAAAATCGAATGAATCTTTGATTTGTCCGTGAGGAGTAGATGTGTGCCGGGCTTGATGGACTAGGTGACCAGCTTGGAGCTAATTGCGTGCAAATCCCAGCCAACAGGGAATTTGCGCATGGCCCTGGGAGCAGGACCCCGGGCAGTGTGATCCCAGATCCGAAGTGTTAAGACCTGACTTCCTCAGTGTTTCCCTTCCTACCTCCTCCTCTAACCAAAAAAAACCAACCGTGGTTGTTGGGAAGGTAAGTTTATCTCTTTAAAAACTTACCTTGAAGGGTGACATCACAGCAAAGCAGTGACCTGATTGGCTGGCAAGGAAAGTGTTCCAGTTAGCAGTTGCTGGGAGAAATTTAACTCTTCGTGTGTTGGTGAGTATTGTGATTGGTAAGTAAAATCTTTATTCCTTTCACTTATTAATTATTTGATACTAAATTTGTAATCAGTTAAGGTAAAGGGTAAAAATGGCAGGAGATCCCAGACCCTAGTTATGCTCCTCGTGCGCAATGTGGGAGTTCAGGGACGCGGCCGATGTGCGGGAAGTGTGTCCAGCTGCAGCCCCTGTTAGACCGCATGACGGCTTTGGAGCTGCGGATGGACTCACTTTAGAGCATCCGCGATGCTGAGGAGGTCGTGGATAGCACGTTTAGTGAGTTGGTCACACCGCAGATTAGAATTGGTGATGGAGACAGGGAATGGGTGACCAAAAGGCAGAGAAAGAGAAGGAAGGCAGTGCAGGTGTCCCCTGCGGTCACCTCCCTCCAAAACAGGTATACCGTTTTGGATACTGTTGGGGGAGATGACTCACCAGGGGAAGACAGTAGTAGCCAGGCTCATGGCACCGTGGCTGGCTCTGCTGCACAGAAGGGTGGGACAAAGACTGGCAGGGCTTTGTCATAGGGGATTCAATTGTAAGGGGAGTAGACAGGCGCTTCTGTGGTCGAAAACGAGATTCCCGAATGGTATGTTGCCTCCCGGGTGCTCGGGTCAGGGATGTCTCCGATCGGCTGCAGGACATACTAAAGGGGGAGGGTGAACAGCCAGTCGTGGTGGTGCATATAGGCACCAACGATATAGATAAAAAAAGGGATGAGGTCCTACAATCAGAATTTAGGGA
This sequence comes from Scyliorhinus canicula, assembly GCF_902713615.1. NCBI lineage: Eukaryota > Metazoa > Chordata > Chondrichthyes > Carcharhiniformes > Scyliorhinidae > Scyliorhinus > Scyliorhinus canicula. The sequence goes on from NC_052160.1 coordinate 82,827,984, forward strand.
GTTAGGAGATAAGTTTAAAAAGTAGGACCTCACAGGTAGTAATCTCAGGATTGCTACCAGTGCCACGGGACAGTCAGAGTAGAAATTCAAAAATAGTCAGAATGAATACGTGGCGTGAGAGATGGTGCAGGAGGAAGGGGTTCAGATTTTTGGGACATTGGAACCGGTTCTGGGGGCGGTGGGACCATTACAAACCGGATGGTCTACACCTGGGCAGGACTGGAACCAATGTCCTAGGGGATGCTTTTGCTAACACTGTTGGGGAGGTTTTAAACTAATGTGGCAGGGGTATGGGAACCAAATTAGGAAGTTAGAGGTCAGTAAAGAAGCAGCAACTAAAGCCAGTAAGGTACAAGACAATAAACTCAATGTGACTAAGGGGAAGAGCAGACAGGGAAGAGATGACGAATGCAAAGGGACAGGTGGTCTGAGGTGCATTTGTTTTAATGCGAGAAGTGTAGCAGGTAATGCAGATGAACTTAGGGCTTGGATCAGTACCTGGGAATATGATGTTATTGGTATTACTGCAACTTGGTTGAGGGAAGGGCAGGACTGGCAACTGAATACCCCAGGGTATAGATGCTTCAGGAGGGATAGAGAGGGAGGTAGGAGTTGCATTACTGGTCAGAGATGATATCACAGCTGTGATTAAGGAGGCCGATGGTGGATTCGAGCACTGAGGCAATATGGGTGGAGCTGAGAAATGGGAAAGGTGCAGTAACATTGTTGGGACTTTACTACAGACCTCCCAAAAGCGAGCATGAAGTAGAGGTACAAATATGCAGACAGATTATAGAAAAATGTAGGAGCAATAGGGTGGTTGTGATGGGAGATTTTAACTTCCCCAACATTGAATGGGATTCGTGTAGTGTTGGAGGCGTCGATGGAGCAGAGTTTGTAAGGAGCATCCAGGAGAGTTTTTTTAGAGCAGTATGTAAATAGTCCAACTTGGGAAGGGGCCATACCGGACCTGGTATTGGGGAATGATCCCAGCCAGGTGGTTGATGTTTCAGTCGGTGATTACTTTGGGAATAGCGATCACAATTCCGTAAGTTTTAGAATACTCATGGACAAGGACAAGAGTGGTCCGAAAGGAAGAGTACTAAATTGGGGAAAGGCAGAGTATCACAAAATTCGGCAGGAGCTAGGGAATGTGGATTGGGAGCAGCTGTTTAAGGGTAAATCCACATTTGAAATGTGGGAGTCTTTTAAGGAAAGGTTGATTAGAGTGCAGGACAGACATGTTCCTGTGAAAATGAAAGATAGAAATGGCAAGATTAGGGAACCATGGATGACGGGGGAAATTGTGAGACTAGCTAAGATGAAAAAGGAGCATACATAGGATCGAGGCAACTCCAAACTGATGAAGCTTTGGAGGAATATCGGGCAAGTAGGACGAATCTCAAACGCGCAATAAAGAGGGCTAAAAGGGGTCATGAAATATATTTGGCTAACAGGGTTAAGGAAAATCCCAAAGCCTTTTATTCGTTTGTAAGGAGCAAGAGGGTAACTAGAGAAAGGATTGGCCCACTCAGACAAAAGAGGGAATTTATGCGTCGACTCAGAGGAAATGGGTGAGATTCTTAATGAGTACTTTGCATCGGTATTCACAAAGGAGAGGGACAAGACGGATGTTGAGGCTAGGGATGGATGTTTAAATAATCTAGCTCAAGTTGTCATAGGAAGGGGGAAATTTTGGGTATTCTAAAAGACATTAAGGTGGACAAGTCCTCAGGACCGGATGGGATCTATCCCAGGTTACTGAGGGAAGCAAGGGTTGAAATAGCTGGGGCCTTAACAGACATCTTTGCAACATCCTTGAGCACAGGTGAGGTCCCGGAGGACTGGAGAATTGCTAATGTTGTCCCTTTGTTTAAGATGGGTAGCAGGGATAATCCAGGGAATTATAGACCTGTGAGCTTGACGTCAGTGGTATGCAAACTGTTGGAGAAGATACTGAGGGATAGGATCTATTCACATCTGGAAGAAAATAGACTTATCAGTGATAGGCAGCATGGTTGTGTGCAGGGAAGGTCATGTCTTACAAACCTAATAGAATTCTTTGAGGAAGTGACAAAGTTAATTGATGAGGGAAGGGCTGTAGATGTCGTATACATGGACTTTAGTAAGGCGTTTGATAAGGTTTCCCATGGCAGGTTGATGGAAAAAGTGAAGTCGTATGGGGTTCAGGGTGTACTAGCTAGATGGATAAAGAACTGGCTGGGCAACAGGAGACAGAGAGTAGTGGTGGAAGGGAGTGTCTCAAAATGGAGAAGGGTGACTAGTGGTGTTCCACAGGGATCCGTGCTCGGACCACTGCTGTTTGTGATCTACATAAATGACCTGGAGGAAGGTATAGGTGGTCTGATTAGCAAGTTTGCAGATGATACTAAGATTGGTGGAGTTTCAGATAGCGAGGAGGACTGTCAGAGAATACAACAAAATATAGATAGATTGGAGAGTTGGGCAGAGAAATGGCAGATGGAGTTCAATCCAGGCAAATACGAGGTGATGCATTTTGGAAGATCAAATTCAAGAGCGGACTATATGGTCAATGGAAGGGTCTTGGGGAAAATTGATGTACAGAGAGATCTGGGAGTTCAGGTCCATTGTACCCTGAAGGTGGCAAAGCAGGTTGATAGAGTGGTCAAGAAGACATACAGCATGCTTGCCTTCATCGGACGGGGTATTGGGTACAAGAGTTGGCAGGTCATGTTACAGTTGTATAGGACTTTGGTTCGGCCACATTTGGAATACTGCATGCAGTTCTGGTTGCCACATTACCAGAAGGATGTTGATGCTTTGGAGAGGGTGCAGAGGAGGTTCACCAGGATGTTGCCTGGTATGGAGGGTGCTAGCTATGAAGAAAGATTGAGTAGATTAGGATTTTTTTCGTTGGAAAGACGGAGGTTGAGGGGGGACCTGATTGAGGTCTACAGAATTATTAGAGGTATGGACAGGGTGGATAGCAACAAGCTTTTCCCAACAGTGGGGGTGTCAGTTACAAGGGCTCACGATTTCAAGATGAGAGGGGGAAAGTTTAAGGGAGATGTGCGTGGAAAGTTTTTTACGCAGAGGGTGGTGGGTGTCTGGAACGTTTTACCAGTGGAGGTGGTAGATGCGGGCAAGATAGCATCATTTAAGAGTCATCTCGACAGGTATATGAACGGGCGGGAACAGAGGGAAGTAGACTTGGAAAATAGGAGACAGGTTTAGATAAAGGATTTGGATCGGCGCAGGCTGGGAGGGCCGAAGGGCCTGTTGCTGTGCTGTAATTTTCTTTGTTCTTTGTTATATTTGTGTTCTGTGCCTGTTACTTATCTGCCCTTGCCTTTCACCAATAAACCCCTTTTTTAATCTCCTGGTAGCCTCCATTGTCTGTCTTGAGCCATCACATTGGCGATGAGGTAAAAGTTTTGATCGCAACCAACATGTCGTGAATGGAAGGGGGAAGGAAGTAGCAGTTGATAAAGTAAAGAAGCTTCAGCAAGAGTTGGGAATCATTAAATCGTGAGTGAAAATGCCTGTCATTGGTAAACTAGACGTTTGATCAAGGGGCTGCGGATTGGAGTCAGTACATCGAAAGCCTCCACGATTCTTTTTACCGGGAACAAGATCACAGGCGAGGACACGCAGAAAGTGATACTTCCAATAGTCTGCAACCTACGCGTGCTGTATAGCATGCAACTCTTCCCATCATGTTCTTCACACATAGCCTTGAGCTGTAAACCTTGGTGCCCCACATAGGCATCTCGTAATTTTATAAACTCTACACTCCACTCATGACCCATGGTATGCGACTCATCCTGATACAGGAAAATCACCCCCTCACTAAACACTGATTTATTAACAAATCCTACTGGTGGCACTAGCGACCACCTCAGACCAAGAAACTACCCCCGGACCCCGCCCTTAAAGAAAAGTCATGAGACATTTACAAGATCACAAAACATTCTGGTGGGGAGTAAAAGGGGGATCAGGTATTGTTGAGTAATAACAGATGCTGTCTTGATCTTGGGATGACATGGTAGCACAATGGTTACCATTGTTGCTTCACAGCCCCAGGGTCCCAGGATCGATTCCCGGCTTGGGTCACTGTGCGGAGTCGGCACGTTCTCCCAATGTCTGTGTGGGTTTCCCCCGGGTGCTCCAGTTTCCTCCCAGAGTCCAAAGATGTGCAGGTTAGGTGAATTGGTCACGCTAAATTGCGCCGTAGTGTTCAAAGGTTAGGTGGGGTTGCTGGATTATGGGGATAGGTTGGAGGTGTGGCCTTAGGTAGCGAGCTGTTTCTGGGGCCAGCGTAGACTCAATGGGCCGAATGTCCTCCTGCTGCACTGTAAATTCTAGGATTCTATGATCTCTCCTGCAAAATGAATGACATATTCCTATACTACGTGGGACTCCTCGCTCCACAGCGATCACAGAAGCCCCGGGCTACAGACACACTGGATAGAAGACCTGAAGATTGACATACGATACCCTTGACATAGGCGGGTGAATGTGAGAATGGTACCCCAATAATAGTATCACATATATGTGAAACAACCAGAGAGTGATGTACAGGAAAGATAGTGGGAGCTCTGATTACTGCTTCCCAAGAACGACCTTCACCAATGATTGGTGGGCATACACTAACCAAGGGTGTATGAAGCTAGCCTGTCTAGCCCCTGGCCCAGAGAAAGAGCTGGAATTAGGGCAGAAGTGCCTGGCAAGGTCCAGAACATTTTGACGCCGGGATAACACTTCTGCCCAAAAAATTAAAACTAATTCGGACTCAATAGGCTGCTGCGCACAAGACCTTTGTCAAAGTAGTGCAACAAACTCGGGAAATCAAAAGGAACATTAGAGTCACTAAAAGGTGGGAGGACCTCTGGGATTGTGACTCAAATATCCAGATTCACCCAGAAGCCCGCCTCCTGTCACACCCAACCACAAAAGGCATTCTACTTATGTGTGCGTACCTAACTATCCTCGCACTGAAATTCTACCAATGGAAGAAAGAATTAAAGCGGCGCCAGGATTTAGAAAATGCAATGAGTCGCTGCAAAATAATTCACAAAGAGCTTTGATAGCACAAATGCTTCACAGCTCCAGGGCCCCAGGTTCGAATCACGGCTTGGGTCACTGTCTGTGTGGAGTCTGCACGTTCTCCCCGTGTGTGCAGGGGTTTCCTCCGGGTGCTCCGGTTTCCTCCCACAGTCCAAAGATATGCAGGTTAGGTGGATTGGCCATGATAAATTGCCCTTAGGGTCCAAATTGCCCTTAGTGTTAGGTGGGGTTACTGGGTTATGGGGATAGGGTGGAGGTATGGGCTTCGATAGGGTGCTCTTTCCAAGAGCCGGTGCAGACTCGATGGGCCGAATGGCCTCCTTCTGCACTGTAAATTCTATCAATGTACATTCTACCTTGCTGATGTAGTTTTTTAATGGTTTATTGTTCGTGTTCATTTGGCTTGATGTATTTATTTGTTTTCTGTTTTATTGTTCATGTATATATTACTTTACTCATGATTTTGGTGTATGTGTATATGCGTTAGGGAAATAGTATCGTTAGCCCAAGATTGAGATACTTGTCGTTCGGTGGCTTCGTTGGGATTGTGCGATGCGGTTTGCTGATGCTCACTGAATGAAGAACAGAGACTGTGGTAACTTGACAGGGTCTAGTTTTGAGCCTGATTAAATTGGATATCTTAAATTAAAGAATTAAATACAGGGCGGGTTTCTCCGTCCAGCCAGACCCATTTTCTAGCACGTACATGCCTGCCGATAGTGGGATCCTTCCTCCCGGCAGCCGGCTAATGGGGGTTTCACATTGTACCCACCTCCATGCAATCTGGAAGTCCGCGATCGTGAGTGCGCTGCCACGAAGCAGAGGAACCTGCTGGCGGAGAATCCCACCCTGATGGAGAATCCCGCCCTTTAAATTAAACTGCAGTCCAAATCTCAGGCAGGCTGATGGGAATTCGGATTTGGCCAAAGTTAAATACACAGCCCATAGACAAACTGCCAGAACTTCGCCGGACCTGTCCTGTCCATCACACATCAGGAGATTGTTGATCCTATTGATATGCACCGATTTGTTTTGGGATGCCAGATCAAGTCAGACTCTCGGCCACTCAGGGTTCCTGCCATTACCTTATATGGCAACAGGTTATGTGCACGCAACACAACCGGAGATGGACACCTGGACATCAAGCGGACATCAAGAAATCTTTTGGGTGTTGGGACACCCTCCCCCGAGGCCTTGTTGGCTGGAAGACAGAGAGGTTTCTGGAAGGGGGGAGGGAGATAAAGGTAAACGGCCAAGACACACCAGCAACAAAGACTCCATGCAGAGGCAATCGAGATGTCTGACCAGAGGCGGAAGGACAGAAGCGTGCAAGACATACCTTTGCAACGGCGGACCTGAGAGACTCGAAGATCCATTCCTCAACTGAAGTCATCTTTACAGGTAGTATAACGAATCTCAGGAATCTTTTGTAAATATTATCGAGTTAATTTAAGGGTAAACATTGTTGTTAAATAAAGTTGGTTTGATTTTATACTTGTGTTATCCTTTATTTGCCTTGTCAATAAAGACATCTGGGTAAAACTTCTGATTAATACACTGGTTGAAAGTATTGGAGATTTTACAGGCACAACAAGGTGGACCATTTGAGAAGGCGGGAGCCATTCCGAGAGGCAGTGCTGCTGTCTAATCTAGTTGTGGTGGTATGCTCAAGAGATGAAGTGGCAGATAAACCAAGGGCAGATATTATGATCTCAGACCACACCACAACAGTGGCTAGGATACTGGACCAAAACCCCAATATTTTAGTTTATTTTGTAAATCTGTGCGGAAAGAATATTTTGTTCCAGAATTTTGTGCATAAAAAATAGGGATTTGCAATTTAAAACAAAACTTTATTATGAATACAATATTAAACTCTTAACTGCCCACCTGAAACAAACAGCTTACAATTACCCTTTAAACAATCCTACTCAATTCCCCATTGAACTACAAGAGAATAAACATAAAGCTCTCAATCCATCTTAAAATCAGCATGACATATTATGCTTTACAGAATAGATTTTTGGCTTCTGTTGGAACACCTTCAGACTCTGATGGAATACCTTCAAATAACTCTCAACTGGATTGTTTCAGCCTCTTCCATGTCTTCAGACAAGACTGCTCTGCTTTAACTATTATTACTCTTTTTTAATCTATCCTACTGGGCGAGAAAACTGTCTTGTGGTCAAAACAAGGGTTGCCAGATCAGGAACTTCCCCAGTCAAACAACAGTGCATTAGCCCAGACTGATTAACACATTCCTCTGGTCAACTTCACCTTCTGGCTCCTAAAAGCTCCCAAGCCCTGAAAAACAGGATTAAAAAAAAAAGACCTCTGCAGTCGAACTACCACAGACTTTTAACCCTTAAATTGTCCAATGCTTAGAATCCAATATTCCTAAAATCTTCCAGTTGTCAACAGGCCAAAATGCTTCTCCCATTGAAACTGAAGAAATTGAGACACAGTTTCCAGAGGAGAGTCCAAGTGAGATAATTTATCTACCTTGACAGTCGAGCCACAGCCAGTTGAGCTAGGCCGCTCCCAGAGGAAGCGATAATTCCCTGACAGACTGAGTTTTTTATGGACTGTGTACAAGAAGTGTTTCTCTGTAGGGATGTTTTGTTAATTGTATAACTATTTCATGTATTGTATAATAAGTGGCTTAAAGGGGAAGGATATAGTCGCTAGCCCCTTTCAGACGTGTGTTTTGGGAGGGTCATGTGACTCAATGGCACAAATCCTTTTCTATCATCTTATAGATTCTTCGTTGTCTCCTGAATTAGAATTAAATGGAAACTTAGACCTTAGTCTGAGCGTGAAAGTTTGAATTCATGTTCATTACTTTCTGCATCTTTTTTAAAATAAATATTTTCATTCTCCTTTTTCACATTTTCATCATATTTACAACAACAAATAATTAACAATAAATACAATGGCAATCCCTTAGCCAACAACCCCTTCATCCCACCCACCCTCAAACAGCTCCCAACATTTTGAATACAAAACACCAATGAAAAAGAATCATCATTAATTTATACATTTCAAACACCCCCCCCCCCTCCCCCCCCCCCCCCCCCCCCCCATATACATAAGAACATAAGAACTAGGAGCAGGAGTAGGCCATCTGGCCCCTCGAGCCTGCTCCGCCATTCAATTAGATCATGGCTGATCTTTTGTGGACTCAGCTCCACTTTCCGGCCCGAGCACCATAACCCTTAATCCCTTTATTCTTCAAAAAACTATCTATCTTTACCTTAAAAACATGTAATGAAGGTGCCTCAACTGCTTCACTGGGCTTAAGGTAAGATAAGGATAGTTATGTCATCCAATTTGTGAAAATGCGTGATGAACAAGGCCCATGAGTTGTACAACCCTTCCATCCTTCCCCTCAACTCAAACTTTACTTTCTTGAGTGTTAGGAACTCCAGCAGGTCCCCCCGCCACGCCGAGGCACAGGACGGAGAAGTCGACCTCCACACCAACAGAATCCGCCTTCGGGCAATCAGCGAGGCGGAGGCTAAGAGATCTGCCTCTGCACCCGCTTCCAACCCCGGCACATCTGACACCCTGAATAACGCTTCTAGGGGACCTGATACGCATCTCACGTGCACCACCCGTGAGATTACCTTAATGACCTCCCTCCAATACCCCTCCAGTTTTGGGCAGGTACAAAACATATGAATGTGATTAGTGGGACCGCCCCACACTATTCAGAAACATCCTCCACGCCCCTCAAAGAGTCGGCTAATCCTTGCCTTGTGAGGTGCGCCCTATACACCACCTACAACTGTATCAGCCCCAACATCGCGTATGAAGTTGACAAATTCACCCCTGCAGCACCTCACACCACAACCCCTCCTCCATGCCCTTCCCCAACTCTTCCTCCCACTTTGCCTTAATCCCATCCAGTGATACCTTATCTTCTCCCAGAATAACCCCATAAAGCGCCGTCACCACCCCTTCCTCCAATCCCTCCACCATCAATATCTCTTCCAGCAGTGTGGGGGACGGTGCAATTGGAAAGCTCTGTACCTCCTTCTTGGCAAAATTTCGGACCTGCATATATCTAAACTTCTCCCTCTGCCCCAACCCATATTTCTCCCCCAGCTCCTCCAACTTCGCAAACCGGCCTCCCAGAAACAAATCCTTTCATGCCCTAACTCCCCTCTCCTCCCATCTCTGAAAATTACCATCCCACCGCCCAGGTTCAAATCTATGATTCCCTCGAATTGCTATTTCCCTTGCCCCTGCCTACAACCTAAATTGGTGGCGCAAATGCCTTCTGATCCTGAGCGTCGCCACTACCACCAGACTCCCTGAGTATTTCCCTTGGGACATCAGGAGTGGTGCTGTTGCCACCGCCCTCAGCCCGACCCTCTGCATAGACTCTTCTCCATTCTAACCCACTGGCAGCCCACCCCCCCGCCTCACCCAGCCCTGCACTTTCTCAGCATTTGCCACTCAGTAGTAGTAAATTCTGGAGACCCAACCCCCCTGACTGCCATCCTCTCTGCAACAGCATCTTCCGAATCCTGGCCACCTCCCCCCTCCCCAAATAAACAAGGTAATCTTTTCTACTTCCTTAAAAAACCGCCTTTGATAAAGGCACTGAAAAATGAATAAAAACCACGGCAATACATTCATCTTAATTGCCTGCACCCGACCTGCCAGCAATAGAGGAAGACAATCCCATCTTGCCAAATCCACTTTCACCCTCCCCACCAAACTTGTGATGTTATATCTACGGAGCTCCCACCATTTTTGTGCCAGCTGCTCCCCCAGGTATCTAAAGTGAGTTACTACCCTACTGATTGGCAGCTCTCCCCCCACCCCTGCTCCCACCCCGGCTGGGTCACCACAAAATATTCACCGTTGTCCAAATTTAGTTTATACCCCAAGAAAGACAAAACACTCGAAGCAGCTCCAATGTACCACCCATCAACGCACTCGGTTCCGACACATATAATAGCAAGTCGTCTGCATACAAAGATACCCGATGCTCCACCCCGCCCTGCATTATCCTCTATACTCAGAATTCTTATTATTCGTGTGTATACTCTCCCTCGGCTCCCTGTAAAGTAATTTTACCCTTTACTTGTGACAATAAAGATTATTATTATTATTATTCATTATTATTTGGAACCTCATTCTTTTATTCACCAGAATCGCAAACCCCCCCCCCCCCCCCCCCCCCCCCCCCCCATCCCCCGGACCCTACTATCAAAACCTGAAACACCGAGCTAACCCAACCCTTTCTAAGCCTCACCTGATCCTTTACCCTCAAGTGAGTCTCTTGCAGCATCTCTACATCCGTTTTCAAACTTTTCAAGTGCGCAAACACCCTTGACCGCTTCACTGGGCCTCCCAACACCCTCAAGTTCCATGTAAATATCCTAACGGGGTCCCCTCCCCTCCCTCTGCTTATCCACAATCATCATAAATTTGGGCCCTACCCACTGAGGCTGACCCGTCCCTATCCATTATTGACATCAAATTCCATCCCCCCTCCCAGAACCCCCCTACACTCCCTCTCGAAGAAACCCTACCCAGTATCAATCTTCCCCCCTCTTTTCTCACCTCTTAGGCACATTGAAACCTGGTCACCGGGCTCCAATGTCCGCAGCCCCTACCCCACAACTAACCGACTTACGTAAGCGAGTGCAGAGGGCCCCTGCTTAGGCCTTTCCCCTCCTCCTGCCCAGTCCCAGGAAAAGCAAGCAAACATATACTTTTCATACAAAAGGTTCGCTACAAAGAACAGCAACACAAAAAGAACTTTAACCTCTATAACAGCATGAAGTCCGAATATTATTCAAAGCTGCAAAGAACAGCAACAAATAACAAAAAACTTGAACCTCTATAACAGCATGAAGTAAGAACATTATTCAAAGTTACAAAGAACAGCAATAAAAAACTAACCTCGATAACAGCAGGAAGAAAGTACACTATTCAAAGCTACATAAATGCATTCTCCCACTCTTTACTTCCGCCCCAAGCCTTCTGCCTTCATAAATGCCTCCGCCGCCTCGACTGTCTCAAAATGGAAGCCTTTGGAGTTGTAGTTCACCCTTAGCTTTGTTGGATACACCACTCCAAACCACACTCCACTCGTACACTCGGCCGAATGCTGCTTGCCGCTTTGCCAGTTCCACCGTCAAATCCTGATAGATACGAACCTTGGCACCAGCCCATTGCACCTCCCGCTTCTTCTTTGCCCAGTTCAATACCTTCTCCTTCATGTGATATCTGTGAAAACAGATAATCACTGCCCTTGGCGGCTCATTTAACTTAGGCTTCGGCCTCAGCGACCGATGAGCTCGATCCAATTCATACCGAGAGGGTTCTTCTCCCTCCCCCATCAGTTCTGTCAACATCTTGGCAAAGTACTCTGTCAGCCTTGGGCTCTCCGCCCCCTTGGGTAGGCCCATAATCCTTACGTTTTGTCGACTTGAGAGGTTCACCATATCCTCCAGCTTTGCTCGCAGACCCTTATTGGCCTTAACCATTCTCTGCAGCTCATCTTCCATTGAGGTGCCACGACATGGCCTCCTCCACTCCCTTCATCTTCTCACTCTATTCCCTCAACTCAGCCGACGCCTTTGCAACGTCTACCTTTACCAGCGCAATTGCCTCTACTACCAATGGCTTCAGTGCCACTGCCATCTCCTTTCTCATCACCTCGATATGCTTTACAAAATTTTTTTCGAGCTCTAGAGACACCACCTCAGCCATCTTCTCTGCTGTAAGCAGTGCAGCTCCACCCAGTGGCCCGGCCTCCGCTCTCTTATCAGCCCCGGGCTGGTGCTCACGCTCAACGGCGAGCTCTCATTCTCTCCCCTCCTCACTGCTGTCTTCCTATGATTTTTGGACATCTTTCATCTCTTTACCGGTTCTTAGTCCTTCATGAATTGCCCCCAGGACCGGGCATTAATAATTCCCCAAAAGAAAAAAAAACATATAAGCCTCAAGCAGGAGCCACCGAACGTGTGACGACCCCGCTACATGCCTCCTTCGGCTGTCTCTTGAGGTGGGGCTTACCACCGCCACTTCGACTGCCTTGTGTTCTGGGTCCTGCGCCGCTGCTCCAGCTGCTTCACACTCTGCTCACAGTCCTGAAGCTCCAGCTGCTTCACACTTTGCCTTCAGTCCTGCTGCTCCAGCTACCTCACCCTCTGCCACCGTTTCGGCTGCCTTGCATCCTGGATTCGGACCTGCTGCCTCAACTGCCTAGTGTCAGACTCTGCCCCAGCCACTCCAACTGCTGTGCACTCCAGGCTCGACGCCTCCACTCCGGCTGCCCGACACTCACGCGGGGTTTTTTCACCGGTTTTAAACCGGTTTGGTTTGGCGCCCATCCCTCAACCCCTAAAGGCTGAAAACAATCAGGGGGGAAGAAACCCCGAAAATGCCGAAAAAAATATCTGAAGGCGGGAGCCTCCTCTTCATGCGGCCGCTCCGCTCACGAGCGCCACCCGAAGTCCACTTCCTGCATCTTATCTTATTTTCTTCCCTTCATAATTTCCTAGAATGTGAAGCCTATGCTCAAACTGAAAGAAATGGTGTGGATAGTTTTATAAGCTGAGTAATTCCACCTTGTGATCAATATGTGTGTTTAACTGGATTTCTAACTATCTTTCTGCTTAGTAAGAAGTCAGGTTAAAGTCCAAGTTAAAGTCCAACACGTTTGTTTCAAACACTAGCTTTCGGAGCACTGCTCCTTCCTCAGGTGAATCTCTATTAAAGATCTCTATCCGGTCTCAGCCTGCTCATTTCTCGTGAAAAGAGCCCCAGCCTGCTCAATCTCTCCACATCATATCTTTCTGCTGTCAGCTGAACCTTGCATTATTGACAGTTTCAAATTGGGAACTGGGAATTGAGCATGAATGCTAATCAACACTCTCCAACTGATTCAGCTAATTTGACTCAACATGAGTTTACATAGAAATGTGTAAAAGGTCCATCATAGAGACAGCCTGATTGGTCTACGCTGTTATGTCCATTTCCACTCCTGTTCATATCACCCTGTTCATATCACCCTATCAGCATAACCTTTATCCATCATGTTTATTCAGCTCCCTATAAATGCATCAATGTAATTTACCTCCACCAATTTAAAGCAGATTTCACATTCTAACCATGCTAGTTAAAAAAGTTTACCTTGATTTGGATTTTGGATTTATTAGTGACCATCTTATATATTTATGACTCCTACTTTAGATCTCCCCATAATTAGAAACATTTTCACCATGCATACCCTGTAAAGTCCTTCCATAATTTTAAAGATCTCTATCAGGCCTCAGCCTGCTAATTTCTCGTGAAAAGAGCTCCAGCCTGCTCAATCTCTCCAGATACGTTTAACCTCTGAGTTCTGGAATCATCATTTATTTGTGATATTTTATGATTCGTCATTTCCGTTTCAGAATTTGCATCAATATTGAATGCATGGCATTTGTCCATTTAAAAAAAGAATAATCGGCTGCCTCATTCCTCTGTGTCGAATTTGGATGTGAATTGGCGTCTTTTGCAGAGTGACATAAACAGCCCTTCAGCAAATAAAAATAAAGGTTTAAAATACTAGTGAGGTCAAACTGCATCAATCCAGTTATGAGCTTTCATTCCACAGCCTCAATTTGCATCACAAGAGCTGCATAAATTTTAGTCCGATTCACTGACAAACCTCAAAGGTAAACGAAAGCCAGATCTCGGAGATCCCACGTCACGCCAGATTATATAAATCACTAATGATGCAGATGGGAAAAGAAATGTGACCATTATTTAAAAACACTGAGTGATATTTGAAGGGAATATTGGAATTATCACAGCTTCTCATGAAGGCAATGTTTGAACTTTGGCAATAAGTCCCCGGGGCCTGATGGGATTTATCCTAGGATTCTCTGGGAAGCCAGGGAAGAGATTGCTGAGCCTTTGGCTTTGATTTTTAGGTCATCATTGGCTACAGGAATAGTGCCAGAGGACTGGAGGATAGCAAATGTGGTCCTTTTGTTCAAGAAGGGGAGTAGAGATAACCCCGGTAACTATAGGCCGGTGAGCCTAACATCTGTGGTGGGTAAAGTCTTGGAGAGGATTATAAAAGATACGATTTATAATCATCTAGATAGGAATAATATGATTAGGGATAGTCAGCATGGTTTTGTGAAGGGTAGGTCATGCCTCACAAACCTTATCGAGTTCTTTGAGAAGGTGACTGAACAGGTGGACGAGGGTAAAGCAGTTGATGTGGTGTATATGGATTTCAGTAAAGCGTTTGATAAGGTTCCCCACGGTCGGCTATTGCAGAAAATACGGAGGCTGGGGATTGAGGGTGATTTAGAGATGTGGATCAGAAATTGGCTAGTTGAAAGAAGACAGAGAGTGGTGGTTGGTGGGAAATGTTCAGAATGGAGTTCAGTTACGAGTGGCGTACCAAAAGGATCTGTTCTGGGGCCGTTGCTGTTTGTCATTTTTATAAATGACCTAGAGGAGGGCGCAGAAGGATGGGTAAGTAAATTTGCAGACGACACTAAAGTCGGTGGAGTTGTAGACAGTGCGGAAGGATGTTGCAGGTTACAGAGGGACATAGATAAGCTGCAGAGTTGGGCTGAGAGGTGGCAAATGGAGTTTAATGTGGAGAAGTGTAAGGTGATTCACTTTGGAAAGAATAACAGGAATAAGGAATATTTGGCTAATGGTAAAATTCTTGGTAGTGTGGATGAGCAGAGGGATCTCGGTGTCCATGTACATAGATCCCTGAAAGTTGCCACCCAGGTTGATAGAGTTGTCAAGAAGGTCTATGGTGTGATGGCCTTTATTGGTAGAGGGATTGAGTTCCGGAGCCATGAGGTCATGTTGCAGTTGTACAAAACTCTGGTACGGCCGCATTTGGAGTATTGCGTACAGTTCTGGTCGCCTCATTATAGGAAGGACGTGGAAGCTTTGGAACGGGTGCAGAGGAGATTTACCAGGATGTTGCCTGGTATGGAGGGAAAATCTTATGAGGAAAGGCTGATGGACTTGAGGTTGTTTTCGTTAGAGAGAAGAAGGTTAAGAGGTGACCTAATAGAGGCATACAAAATGATCAGAGGGTTAGATAGGGTGGACAGCGAGAGCCTTCTCCCGCAGATGGAGGTGGCTAGCACGAGGGGACATAGCCTTAATTTGAGGGGTAATAGATATAGGACAGAGGTCAGAGGTGGGTTTTTTACGCAAAGAGTGGTGAGGCCGTGGAATGCCCTACCTGCAACAGTAGTGAACTCGCCAATATTGAGGGCATTTAAAAGTTTATTGGAAAAGCATATGGATGATAATGGCATAGTGTAGGTTAGATGGCCTTTAGTTTTTTCCATGTCGGTGTACCATTTTGGGCCGAAGGGCCTGTACTGCGCTGTATCGTTCTATGTTCTATGTTCTATGATTGACGAGTGTTTTACAGACAATACTGAATCTGGTTCATCTTTTATCCAAGCATTTCCTCTGATTAAATAAAATGGTCTGATGCTGCTTTAGACTTTTGTTTTACTCATCAAAATAGGTCACTCATTGCTTTGAAGTTAGCGTGCAAGTGAAAAAATATAATCAGGTAGAACTTTTCCTTTCCGGTGACTGGATTAGTCATTCCTTTCATTAATACTGACATGGACTAAACAAATACTTTATCTAATTTCTGATGATACAACACCTACATCATGAGTGGTAATAGCACAAAGCCTTTTGTATCATCTGGAATTACAATTTCCTTTTGAATTTGCACAATGTGTTTCTTTATTAATTGGGTTGTGGGTGTCATTGGTAGGGCCAGCATGTATTGCCCATCTCTAATTGCCCTTGGCAAAATGGTGTTGAGTCATCTTCTTGAACTGCTGAAGTGCTTGTGCTTGTGGTGAAAGTACTCCCATAGCTCTTGGTAGGTAGTGAGTATTCAGGATTTTGAAACTGCAGTAGTGGTGGAACAGCAATATATTTTCAAGTTGCACTGGTGTGTGACGAGGAGGGGAACTCACAGGTGCCAGTGTTCCAATGCACCTGTTTCCCATGCCTACTAAGTTGTAGAGGTCATGATTTTGACAGGTGTTGATGAGGAAACACTTGTTATACCTTCTTACTGGTATGCACTCCAGGAATAGCACAATGGTGGTGGAGGAAATGAATGGCTAAGGTGGTTAATGCAGTGCCTGTAAAGCACCTGCTTAATCGCAGTTTTAATTAGACAAATCAAGTTGGGTCAATGCATTAGTTATGTTACATTAGTAAAGATAGCCAAAGGACTCTAAAAGATTTATTCAGATCACTGCAGCTAACTGTCAGCCAATAGATCCACCTTTTGAAACGCATACACAGTGATCATTCTTGGCGGGATTTTCTGACCCCGGGGACGGGTCGGAGAATCGCCGGGCCGGGCGCAATTCAAGTGACGACGCCCCGGCGCCGGTCAGCCGATTTTCCAGTGATCGAATGGCTGCCAAGAAAGCCCGAGTCCCGCTGGCGCATGTGGGCTTACCCTGCAGGACCTCAGCGCGGGGGGGGGGGGGGGGGGGGGGGGGCCTGGTGGGGAGGGAAGGGGGTTCCGACCCCGGTCTCTCCTGGTGGGGCCTCTTTTATTCCACGCTGGCCCCTGTAGCCCTACGAGTTTGCGCCGGCCGCAGTGCGCATGCGCAGACCCACGACACCCGTTTGAGGTTTGACGCTGGTATCGGCAGCTGGAGCGGCATGAGTCGCTCCAGTGCCGTGCTGGCCCCCTGTAGGGCAGAGGATCACTACACTTAGTGGTCCGGTGACACCGTTGTAAAACTCTCCGGTTTTTACGACGGCATCAACACTCTGCCGTCACAAGGGAGAATCCGCCCCCTGTCTCTGAGCCAGAAGGCTGTTGGTTCAACTTGCACTCTAACGCAATATCTGGGCTGGCACACCAGTGCAGTATTCACTGCTGGATGAGATTTTAATTTGAGGCTCCATCTGCCTTTTTGAGTGATACAATACATCAAATGTCATTTTTTTGAAGAACGGCTGAGTAAATTTTCTCTGGTGGTTTGGCCAATATTCATTCTTCGACCAACTTCACTTAAAAAAAATAATAATTGAGTCACAGATGTTTACAGCATGGAAACAGGCCCTTCGGCCCAGCTTGACCATGCCGCCCAGTTTCTATCACAAAGCTAGTCCCACTTGCCCGTATTAGGCCCATATCCCTCTATACTAGCCTTGCCCATGTAACTGTCTAACTGCTTTTAAAGGACAAAATTGGACTCATCTCTACCACTGCAGCCCTCTCCAGATACTCACCACCCTCTGTAGCCATCTGGGAATGGCCACTTCCAGAACGCTCACAGAGAATGTAGGGAAATGTGAACAATGCTGGACAGCAAGCATGCACAGAGCCTGAATGTATATTTTCATCTTCATATAATTTACAGTGCAGAAGGAGGCCATTCGGCCCATCGGGTCTGCACCGGCTCTTGGAAAGAGCACCCTGTGGATCGGCTGCTGAGACTTCCAGTGTTGGCATACTTATGACAGACTACAGTCGTGGTCAAGTTTGCACCTTAAGTAGCAGGCTGCAGAGCCTCGCACTCTGGTGTCTGCTCCTTCATCCTGAGTTTGAGCCCCAAGTGATGGCTCACTGACACTCAATATGATAATGCATGAGTAATCGTTTTCTGATGAATCAAGTAGTGGCTCATCCTCGTCTGGTAGTATGATACAAGTACCATCTGTCGTTGTGGAGCTGCATACAGATATATTTCGTAGGCCTGAGATGATTCACCGTAAGCCTCTTGAGCCAGTTTCTCCAGAATCGGTATTATTTCTTCTGTTATTAGTCTGTTCACAGAGGAGTTGCTCTCATCTGAAGTCTCTGTTACTGGAATGTCACTTTCAATCTCTGCATGCAGACGCCATCTTAGAGCTTTCACACTTCTCGGTGTCCTGCGTAGACTGGGCATCCCTTGTGATCACCTTGTCACTCCCACCAGACCAGCAGACTGGTGTTTCACGTTTGCCCCCTTCTGGCTCATCATCTGAGTAATCACTTTCCTCATCGCAATCATGGCCATCGGAATTTTCATCGTCTTAATGATCATCATCGTAGTCAGCATCATCATACTCATCATCATCATCATCTTCCGTTAAGTATAATGCTACTCGTGGAATTATGTATTCATGCAGGAAATGACGGATTTTCAAGTCTTGCTACAGAGCTCTGTTGCACGTTTTACTATGGGCGTAAAACGCGTTTATTGGAGTGTATTAACACGCCTCCGAGTTTGACGTGTGCTTAACACTGCTAGGCTCTGTTCTATGTAATTATTTAGCTCTGGAGTCGCCAGTTGCCGTATAGGCAACGTCACAAGTATTCCAAGGTCAAATTCAAAGTAATAAAGACGATACACCGATTAGTCAAGTTCAAACGATCAATATTTATTATACAGTTAATAATAAATACTCATGCACACACTAAGAGACTAAGCTATAACTAAACTTAAGCAAACAGAATACTTATCTAACAGGAACAGGCAAGGTCAGAGAACGAGGCCTTCGTCCTGGTTTTGTCTGCAGCCTTCAGCAAGCGTTCTGGCACTTGGGAGTCTAGTGGGCTTGGATCGCGTAGCGAGCGTTGAACTTACGGTTTCGGCGGCTGGTGCTCAACGGCTGGAGTCAGGATACCAGGTGTCAGTCGGAGCCGGAGCACGGGTTTAACAGACCGGACAACACGAGGTCCCTATCTTTTATAGGGGTTCCGTTGTCCTTCCCTCTTCTCGGGCGGGCTCTACCTATTGGATCAATTTCTTATCGATACTGGATTAGTTCCCCAATGCGAGGGGGTCTCCGTGATGGAGGGGGCGTTTCTTATGTCCTTTTGTTTGGAGGTTTCTGGTGCCTCGATGTCTGGGTCTTGATTGGAATGTGTCCATTCAGAACCAAATGTATCTATTGTGTGGGTGTTCAAGTCTGATGGCCTCATTAGCATGCAAAGCGTTTTGCCATTTGCACCTAGCTAAGGTCTTTTCACCTGAGCCCAAACTGGTTTCTGCTGCTGCAGAATGCAAACTGCTCTTTGCAGACTGCTGTTCTGGCTGAACTGTCTGTTTCCCAGCAGCCTTCCATTTAGTTTGGCTCAGTGTCCATTTTGCGTGGCCAGCATGGCTACATTCCCTCCTTGTGATCCTCACAATCGTACTATTGTGAAGGATCACCTATGTACTTTGCCTCCTTGTGTTCTGACCTCTTGCCAGTTCCTGTTCTACTCTGTTCTAAACTATGGGAAGAAGAGAAAAAAAAATTTTAACTAACATCTCTACTTGGCCCTATGTCAAAAGGGACATGCATTACTACAATTGGGAACCTCTACCTATCACTATTAACCTTAACCTTAACTTAAACATTTAATCACTCTAAAATCTTAACCATTCACACCACAACATCACACTTCCCAACTCGGCAGTCGAGTATGGAACAATATAATACATGGCTGAATTTTATTTACAGAGTGTTGTAATCAGTGAGGGGTTGAGGGGTTTGGTGGAATCCGAAGATGGGGGATTGCACTCTATAGATGGGTGAGGTGCTGGAACGAGAGGCTCTCCTCTTCCATTTCCTCAACCTGAGGGTCTGCACTAGGATGGTGAGGATCGCGATCACCAACAGTGATTCGATTATGTAGGACATGGAGTACCACGTCATGAATTTAGTACACCAGGTCTGAACCTCGCTGATCAGAGCTGAGCACTGGGGGTTTGCTGTAATGGACACATTTACGGTGGGGGTTGTGGGGGAAACGTGTCTTGTTTCCACACATATACATATGACATTAAATAGTAATAAGTGGGCTTCCATCATTTTGCTGTTCTTCCTCTTTCTCTTCCTTCTTCCTCCGGTATTGACAATCCTGGCTTCGACCTCTGTCTCGTCCTTTGAAACCTTTGGGATCAAGCACAGTATCTGTCAATACACAGTTTAAGACCTTTACTTGTTAGTGCATCTGTCTTTCAAATCCCAATTGACCCTTTAAAATGACTGGCTAAGTCACACCCTGTGACTCCCCTCATTTTTTTTTTTCAAAAAGCGAATTTAAAGACCAGCATACACCTAACAATCCTTCCTTCTGCGAGCCGTCTCGCAGGCTTTGCTGATTTACCATCCGAATGTTCCCGGATGTAAATAGCATGTGGGATGGTGGCCGAAGGGCTACCTAACGTAAAATGAAAACAAACTTGGAAATAAAAATCCGAATGAGTTGCGTATGGGCCGCTACGGGTACGAGTTGGATGGGATCCCCGGGTAGGGCGTGCTGTGCCATACCCGAGCTTGGCTGACCAAGGGTTGGTTCTCAGACAGGGCGGGTCCTCAGTGCCGTTTGTCCACTGCCTGAGTAACCTGGAAAGAAAAACGGGTATGAATGTATTTACCATGACTTGCAGCCTCTATTTCGCCGAATAGAGGGGCACCTGAAAAAACCAAGGGAGCCAAGATGCTCCAACTGAGGACATCACTGAAGTTCTCAGAGATATCTGCAGATAAACTATTTGGCGTGTGGCCTTACAACTTTGGAAAAGATCTCCAATCAAACCGAAGTTCTCAAAGGTATCTGCGGACAAGCTAACGTGTATGTGAGGTGGTCACAATCTTTTCAGCTGAAAAGAAGATGTCCATCCTCCAACTGAAACATTTACATTCCTGAAAACAAACAAACATAAAACGAAGACAAACATACGTGCAGGTTCCATCAGAAAGGACATCGTTTCCCTTAAACGATTCCTATCTTACATCATCTGGACACCTCACTTTGATTCTGCCTCTGTGAACAGGGTCACAAAGGGGTTGCCGTGTCGGGAGTCAGACACCGTGTCGTCCTGCTCTCCCGGATCCCACACCCTTGTGTGGATCAGGCATGCAATTTTGGAATTGTGTGACCGGGGGTCACTCTCGTCATTGCGGACAAGTCTGTAGGAATTGTCCCTGTGCCATTGTGTAGCGTCGAGTGTGTTGTCGGGGTAGTCGGGGTCGGGTGGTGGTTCTGGGTTTTTGAGGTAGGTGACTTCCATGGGGTCACTGGAGTCGGGGTCGTAGTTGGTGCAATGTGGGCTGTATGGCTGTGTGGTGTCGCTGTCTTCAGAGTCAGTGTCTGTCCTGCTGTCTCTGCTGTGGCAGCTTGTGGGCGTGTCGGGGCGTGGTCTGTAGTGGTCTGTGGGCGGAGTCGTGGGCGAGTCCGTTGATGAACTGGTCTGTGAGGGGGATGGTGGAAAAGTGTCTCTGGTGGGCGGGGTGAAGTGTTCTGCCGCGTCTAGCAGGACATGGTGGGCATGGTTGGCCTGTGTTCCATATGCCTTTAACTGGTTTATATGGAACCACGCGGTCTTCCCATTAGGATACTTTATCCTGTAAACGGAGGGGCTAATTTTGTCCGAAATTGAGTAGGGACCGGAATATTTTGGAGCCAAAAAACTGCTGGGGTTATAAATAGATAACATTACCTGTTGCCCAACCTGGAATTGTGTGGTGTGGACGGTCTTATTGAAACAGGCAGTACGTTGCTGTCGGCGTTTCCCTAGCTGGACTGCGGCTGCGAGCTGTGCAGACCTCACAGTCTCAACTAGATCTTTAACTGCCTTTTCATGTGTGAGGGCCGTCACTTCGGGGCTTGTCATGTCCAGTCCTAAAAGGAATTCTGTACCTTTCATAGGGCGTCCGGTCATGAGTGTGTGTGGTGTGTATCCTGTCGATGTGGAGACAGTGTTCCTTATGAACATAAGTGCAAAGGGGAGCACTGAATCCCATGTGGAATTGTTCTCTTGAACCATTTTCCTAAGGGTAGTTTTTAGGGTCCGATTCATGCGCTCCACAATCCCGCTGGACTGTGGATGATACGCAATGTGGAAGTTCTGTTTGATTCCGAATATTGTCAGGACGTTCCTCATGACCCGTCCTGTAAAGTGAGATCCCTGGTCCGAATCGATACTTCGGGGTAAACCCCATCTCGTGAAGATGTGGTGGGTCAGGATCTTTGCAGCTGTCTTTGCTGTGTTTGTTCGTGAGGGAAATGCCTCTACCCATTTGGTAAAGGTGTCGATGACCACCAGAACGTATTTATAGCCATTCCTACAAGGGGGCAATGGACCTATAAAATCGATCTGGAGGTTTGTCCAAGGGCCGTTAACTGGGCGAGTATGCCGAAGTTGTGCTTTCTTAGAATACCGCTCCGGGTTATTCTGAGCACAAATCAGGCAATTCTCTATGTAGTGCGTTACATCATTCCTGAGATTAGGCCACCAACAGAGTTGCCTGAGGTGCCTCGTTGTTGCATCAATTCCCTGATGCCCGTGTCCGTCATGGAACAAGGCAATCATCTGATTCCTGTCCTGCTGTGGGACCACATAAAATTGGTCCTTAATGATCACACCCTCATGTGTGGTCAGTGCGTGTTTAAAGTGCTCGTAAGCAGGCACAAAATTTCCCTTGAAAACCTCCCTGAGGTCTCCGTCCTGTTTTTGTGCTGCCACGAGATCTTTAATATCAGTCTGTGAGACTTGGACTGCGCTCACAGGGGCGCTAGCTGGTGCGCTAGCTGGGGGGGTCCATAAGTGTCCTCTCCTGGAACCTGCCTTAGCCAACGCGTCGGCCTTTACATTCCCAGGGGGTGATGACCTATGGTGGCTTCTTACTTTTATTATGCCGAAGGTCCTGTCCTTCGCTTTCTCTAGGATATGCTGGAGTAAGGGGGCTGATGGAAGGGGTTTTCCGTCTGCGGAGACAAAACCTCGTGTCCTCCACAGGGGCAGAAAATCGGTTAAACTATTACAGACATATAAGCTGTCTGAATATATGTCTGCTGGGCTGGGGAAAGAATCGGGGTGGTCCACTATGTACGCTATGGCTGCTAGCTCTGCTGCCTGCGCGCCTAAGTGACCTGGTAACTTAAGAGCTATCTCTTCGAGAGCGCGCCCCTGCGCGTCCTCTACATAGATGTCGCATCCTGTGATACGCTCACCATTTAAAACTGTGGAGGAACCGTCTACATAAATCCTCAAGGGTCCACACGTGTCTGTGGGCTGGGGGCTTTGTTTCGGGTTCCCTATCTTCCTGGGGGGCGTTTTTGCTAAAAAGGGTCCTGTGTTATGCAGGGGAGCTACAATTTCACAGTCATGGGGCTGTCCGGGGTATTGGAGGTTGTCTGCTAAGTATGTGTGTGTGCGTGTCCGTTTTACAGTAATGTCCCGTCCTTGTAAAAGTAGGGTCCACCTAGCTGCCCTAATCTGGCTAACTGAACCGTCCTTCAGTCGACCGTCTAGTAGTAGCTGTGTGGGTGTATGTTCGGTTAGAATGGTGATGGGGTTTAGTCCGGTGATGTATGAGAAATACTGCACTGCCCAGAAGACAGCAAGGAGGTGCCTCTCACAGGCCGAAAATCCTTGCTCTACCGGGTCTAACAGTCGGGAGGCATAAGCCACTGGTCTTAGCTGCTCGTGCCGTTCCTGAAGCAACACGGCCGAGAGGGTTAGATCGGTGCTCGCTACCTCGATTGCGTACGGTGAAAGTTGGTCGGGGACTAGCAGCGCGGGTGCTGCACTAAGGGCTCGTTTCAACTCTTCCACAGCGCCTGTATGCTGCGGAAGCCATTCCCAGGGGGCTCCTTTCTTAAGGAGGTCTGAAAGTGGGGCGGCTTTTGTCGCGAATCCGTCGATGTGGTTCCGACAATAGCCAACCAGTCCTAAAAACGACCGGAGGGCTGATACATTCTGGGGAAGGGGCAATTTGACAATCGAATCAATTCTTTTGAATTCGATCTCGCGTTTGCCGTGCGTGATGACTGATCCCAAATACATCACTTTACTTTCCAATATTTGGGCCTTTTTCGGGTTAACTTTACAGCCAATTTCAGTTAAGAGTTCCAGGAGTTCGGCCAGAAGCGAAATGTGCTCTGCCTTTGTGTCTGTCTGCAGTAGTAGGTCGTCTACATACTGTACCAGACATTCGGGTCGGGAAAATTTTTCTAATTCACTTGCCAGCTGTCGGTGGAAAATGGAGGGTGAATTGTGGAATCCCTGTGGGAGGCATGTCCACGTGTACTGCTGTGTTTTAAAAGTGAATGCGAATTTGTATTGGCACGCTTTTGCCAATGGTATTGACCAGAATCCATTACTGATGTCCAATACCGTGAAGTACTTGGCGTTGAGACCCTGCTTGAGCATGGTCTCGGGACTAGTAGCTACCGTTGGGGCTACTGCGGGGGTTACTTTGTTGAGTTCCCGATAATCGATGGTCAGACGCCATGATCCATCGGGCTTCCTCACTGGCCAAATAGGGGCATTGTTGGTGGAGGCTACCGTTCTCAGTACACCTTGGTCCAACAAGCTGCCTATAACTTTTTCTATTTCCACCTCTGCCTCGAGGGGAAATCTATACTGCTTTTGCGGTCGGGGGTCCTGTCCGGTAACATGAACTTGTCCAGTCATTCTGCCACAGTCATGACGGTGACTTGCAAATGCTGTCCTGTGTTTGTTTAGTAGGGCCTTAATTTGTCGGTCGGTGTGGAGTGTAGTCAGGTCGAATGAGTACTCTCCCACTGCGCTAATCCGATTAGCGTAGTCTCCTACTGTGAGGGTGGCTGGGGCTCTGTCTGATCTCGCCATTCGCCAGACACACTGGTTCACTGGGTCGAACGACAAGCTGTGAGCGTTCATAAAATCGATCCCCAGGATGTGCTCTGCTGTCCGGGGAAGATTTACTAAAACTACGGGGTGCCTTGTGCTAATGTTCCCTAGCTGAATTGCTATGGGTGCTGTAATGTGTCCCTGCTGCGAGTGTCCGGTGAACCCGCTAAGTGTGATGGTGGAGGTGGTCGGCCACGTGTCTGCGTGTGCCGTGGTTGTGGAGTTAATGGTGGTGCGGGATCCTCCTGTGTCCCACAGTAACTCTATGGGCTTCCCTTTGACTTTTGCCGTGACTACGGGCCTCCCTGATGAGTCCCATAGTGTGTCACAGACCCAAGTGGGGGAGCCCGAACACCGTCAGTTCGTCTCGTCCACATTGGTGGGTCCTGACTGTACTGTTACATTGTGGATGGGTTTTGCTTTATTGCGGTTCAGAGTGCCTGTCTGCTGGCCTCTCTGAGATCGCTGGGGTGCATTACACTCTTTTGCCCAATGCCCTAACTGTCCACAGTTATAGCATTCCTGTCCTTTCTGTTGAGGGCTGCTCTTGCCTTCATTTACCCATGCGGGCTTCTGGTGCTCTCTGACTGCTTGGATATCTGCAGCAGCCTGAGCCTCTTCTGGGGATCTAACCTTTCCTTTTGCCTGAAGCGATTGCTCCCAAGCGCGGGACAATCTTTTCAGGACCCATTTTTCGTTATGGGCCTCTTCTGAGGGGTCGTAACTATTGCAAGCGCTCTGTCCTGCCTCTGTTGCGTGTGAGATAATTGTGCGCGTCCACTTAACCATGTTTTCGCGGGTTAAATGCGCTCTATCTAGCTGTCCGAAAACTGCGCTGAAATGAATCCACAGCCTTCCTGCGAATGCTGTGGGGTGTTCGGATCTCTTCTGCCTGCACTTATTCAAGCCTTCTACGGGGTCACCTCTATTGTACCCGATGGCATCTAAAATGGCAGTGTGCATCTCCTCTAGGCTGCCTCCTGCCACGTTTTGTGGGTCGGGGAGGGCTGCCACTACACTCTGGTCTAAGCTCAGCACGGTGAGCTTAACCTGCTCTCTCTCATCCAGGCCGTACATGGTAGCCTGCTGTTTTACTTTAGCGAAAAACTGGTGGGGGTCTGCGGTGGGGAGGAACGGAGTGATCTTTTCACAAGCGTCCCTTAGCTGGGTTACTGTTAAAGGGGTGGTGTAAGTTATGTCTGGGGCGCCTTCGGATTCGGCTTTCCTCTGTGTGGTTACGGGATTCATGGGTGCGGTTATGGTCTGAGCTGTGGGGGGTTGGGGTGCCTGTCGTTTCTGCTGAGCTGCGGGCGCACATGTTCCCTGAACATAACGCTGCGCTGTCTCGCTTAATTCCTGCCAATCTGGGGCGTTTTCCCCATCTAACTGAGCTCCAAAGGTGCTTTGGAAGCCATTCTGCACCGAAAGCAGAGATTGCAATTCCGCAATCTGTTTCCTGCATTTCGCGTGGTCAACTGTGCTTTGTCTTTGTTCGGTCGTTGCAGCATGGAGTGCTCTCAAAGCTGCTTTGAGATCGGAACATTGCCTCTGCAATGCCTCCACCTGCTTTTCCGATTCCTGTCTTATCAGAACGGCACGTTGCACGTCCTGATAGGCTTTCTCATACTGGGTCTGGGAACTGCTCAGATGAGCTAGACAAGACTGGTGAGCCCTCTTGGCATCATCCACCTCTCTACCCTTCTCTGCCAACTTCCCTTTTAATTCCAGGTTTTCTTTCTCGATGTCCCTGACATCGACCTTACTCATTCGGTTCCTTTCCTCTAAGTCTGCCCGGAGCGTCCTGATGACCTCCTCTGCGCCTCGCAACTGTGCCAAACAGGACACAATCGCCATCGGCTTGCGTGCTTTACCTAAACTCTTTTTGTGTATCTGAGAGAGGTTCTCCCACCAAGTATGACCTATACTTCCGGGACCTGTCTCCTCATTTGCACAAAACTCTTTCCAAAGGGGCCATCCCTTTCCCTGCAGATATTTGCGGAGTTCCAGCTCCCACGTGGGACACTGGCCTACCCTGCTACTGCTGCTGGTCGCTGCGACCACAAACTTTGCTGGATCCATCAGACGTTCCATTGCCTGCATGGCCATTTCCTCTGACTCTCTTTGTATAATTTGGAACAGGGGGTTGCTGGGGTGGTGTTTCGTAAAAAGGGTACGGCTTACGCTATTTTCCGATCACAAAACTACCGAAAGTTTGTCGCAACAAAAAGCTTTCAGTTTTACCTTACAGCCCTGTTAGTACGCATGCACTAAAACACACTTCCGAATTTCGCTTATTATTTTGAACACCTTGAATACTTGTGATCTCTTTATTTCTCTGCAATTTGGAGTTCTAATTCAAATTTCAGGGTCCTGGACACTGTGGTGTTTCCACTTACAACAGGGTCCCGGCGGATGTCGCCACTAAATGTTGCACGTTTTACTATGGGCGTAAAACGCGTTTATTGGAGTGTATTAACACGCCTCCGAGTTCGACGTGTGCTTAACACTGCTAGGCTCTGTTCTATGTAATTATTTAGCTCTGGAGTCGCCAGTTGCCGTATAGGCAACGTCACAAGTATTCCAAGGTCAAGTTCAAAGTAATAAAGACGATACACCGATTAGTCAAGTTCAAACGATCAATATTTATTATACAGTTAATAATAAATACTCATGCACACACTAAGAGACTAAGCTATAACTAAACTTAAGCAAACAGAATACTTATCTAACAGGAACAGGCAAGGTCAGAGAACGAGGCCTTCGTCCTGGTTTTGTCTGCAGCCTTCAGCAAGCGTTCTGGCACTTGGGAGTCTAGTGGGCTTGGATCGCGTAGCGAGCGTTGAACTTACGGTTTCGGCGGCTGGTGCTCAACGGCTGGAGTCAGGATACCAGGTGTCAGTCGGAGCCGGAGCACGGGTTTAACAGACCGGACAACACGAGGTCCCTATCTTTTATAGGGGTTCCGTTGTCCTTCCCTCTTCTCGGGCGGGCTCTACCTATTGGATCAATTTCTTATCGATACTGGATTAGTTCCCCAATGCGAGGGGGTCTCCGTGATGGAGGGGGCGTTTCTTATGTCCTTTTGTTTGGAGGTTTCTGGTGCCTCGATGTCTGGGTCTTGATTGGAATGTGTCCATTCAGAACCAAATGTATCTATTGTGTGGGTGTTCAAGTCTGATGGCCTCATTAGCATGCAAAGCGTTTTGCCATTTGCACCTAGCTAAGGTCTTTTCACCTGAGCCCAAACTGGTTTCTGCTGCTGCAGAATGCAAACTGCTCTTTGCAGACTGCTGTTCTGGCTGAACTGTCTGTTTCCCAGCAGCCTTCCATTTTAGTTTGGCTCAGTGTCCATTTTGCGTGGCCAGCATGGCTACAGCTCCATTCTCTGGAAGCTCAGGAGGAGTGACGAAATTGAAGAAAGAGTCATTTGGTACAGTTTCCGTAACTGTTTTACGAGCATCCCGACCGTTATGCGACTGCTTCGTTTTAATAGTTTCCAATGTGAAATTTCTTTCTCTCTTCCAGTCGCTGTGGCACCCTATGCAACCCTGTGAAGACGCCTGACCCATCAGGCTGCGATTTCATCTGGTATCTTTTTGCGAGTACCTCATTTGTGAAGTACTCATTCGGTTCAAACTTAAACTCCAGAATGAAGCTCATTGTCTGTCCCGGATCTGAGAAATTTACGGCAACAACTTGTAGATGCTGCAGGATGGGCTCATCATGCTCCTGTATCATGTCACTGAGCATATCCTAATTTTTGAAGACTGCTAACCAGAACTCTGAAGTGTCCTTTGGATCCTCCATTTCTGTCCCTAGTTGACCTTCCTACACCTTCACTATCAACATCAGTTTTTGTGTCATCAGATGGGCAATCATTGGATGGGCATATGGACGATAAGGGAATAGTGTAGATGGTCTTTAGAGGGGTTTCACAGGTCGACGCAACATCAAAGGCCGAAGGGCCTGTACTGCGCTGTAATGTTCTATGTTCTACCTTCCTCCTTTAAGTCCAAGCTATTAAAATGTAAAACAAACAACAGGAGGTCCAACACTGAGCCTTGTGGAATGCCACTGGAAACTGCTTTCCATTCACAAAAACATCCATCGACCATTTCCCTTTGTTTTTTGCCACTGAGTCAATTCTGGATCCAACTCACCACCTTCCCCTGTATCACATTAGATCTCACTTTTTTGATCTGTCAGAGGAACATAGGAATTAGGAGCAGAAATAGGCAATTCAGCCTATTGAAACTATTTAATGATTCAGACTCTACCGCAATGTGGGGCAATGAGTTCCATAAATTCACCACCCTCTGCGAGAAGTAGTGCCTCCTCTTCCCAGTTTTAATACCGCCATGTGGGACCTTGTCCAATGCCTTACTGAAATCCATGTAGACAACATCCACTGCACTATCCTCATCAATGCTCCTTGTTACTTGCTCAAAAAATTCTACTAAGTTAATAAGACATGACCTTTCCTGAACAAAACCATGTCAACAATCCCTGGTTAATAGGTGCCTTTCTGAGTGACAGTTTATTCTGTTTCAGAATTGGTTCGAATAATTTTCCCACTACTGAAATCAGATTGACCGGTCTATTAATATTTGGCCTATCTTTCGCACCCTTTTAAACAATGGCACATTTGCACACCTTCGCCAAGGGACTGGAGCACTCCCCCCCCCCCCCCCCCCCCCCCCCAACCAAGACCTTTCTGCCCCCACACGAGCATCCACTCCACCAACCCTCCATGAGGCCCCCAACCCTCCATTCATCCCTACTCCTTTCAAACTCCCCAAATCTTCCTTCAACCCCTCTCCTACCACTGTGAACCACACGTGCGGCTAACGATGCCCTTTCTGTCTCTCCGCAGGAGAAGCTCTCCCACAATCGCCGGGAGAGGGTCCAGACTGGCGGTGGGGTGCGCGACATAAGAACCCTCACGACCTTTGAAGGGTCTTGGAGGTAACTGGGATGGCCGAGGACACAGCGGTCATCCACCGGGCCCCACCCGAAGGACCTGTCAACCGTGAGTTGTTATTGCCATACAGACTGACCCATCCCTCACACTGACCACAAGTCCATTCTCCCGCAGGTTCTCAAGCTGATGGTGCCGGCCCATCTGGGGTGGTCCCCACCCCGCCTCCCATGAGTCCACCTCGGAGGAGAGCTCCGAGGACACCACGATCGAAGAGTCACAGCTGTCATCCCACCCTCCACCAGCGTAGATACACTCATCTCAGTGGGAAACATTAGTGGACAGGCTTCTGGGGCACAATCTGGTGATCACCACAGAGTTGCTGATGTACATCAGAAGGAGGCAGGAACGCCCAGGCGAGACAGCAGTCGGATGTCTGCTGGATCCCAGGATCCAGCTAGGTCCCAGCCAGATACTGAGCCGATGGAACAGGTATACCCAGAGCTGATGGAAATGTTAGGGAGCGACTGGGACATTCAGAGGGAGATGTCAGCGACACTCCAGAAGGTCCATAGCTGGTTGGAGGAGTCCCAGAGGCTACGAGCACAGGAGATGTTGCCGGCAATGTGTGGACCGAGGCTAACACTGCTAGGCTGCCAACCGCAGTGGGGAGCCTGGTGCACGACGCTGGCACCATTAGTGAAGGTA
This sequence comes from Scyliorhinus canicula, assembly GCF_902713615.1. NCBI lineage: Eukaryota > Metazoa > Chordata > Chondrichthyes > Carcharhiniformes > Scyliorhinidae > Scyliorhinus > Scyliorhinus canicula. Next base: position 82,858,302 of record NC_052160.1, read on the forward strand.
TCCAAAATGCCGCACAGTTGGTGACAGAATTGACTGAGAATCTTGGCAGAATGATCGACTCTCTGATGAGGTGCTGCGGGGCATGTCCCGCTCTCAGATAGGAATTACTTTGGAGCTTGTCCCAGTCGCAGGTAGCCATTGCTGAGATGGTGCAGAGCATGTCCCAGTCACTGAGGAGCATCACCGACAGTGTCGACACCTTGATGCAGACATTGGGGAGCTGTCAGGGCTAACAGTGCCAGATGTCGCAGCGACAGCCGAGGATCGAGCAAGCTGCCACTCCGTCCCAAGATGAACCCCGGGACCATGGTCCTCCAGCCACAGAGCCCCCAGAGGATGTCCCCCAGGGGTATTGAAGGCCGCGGGATGTGGTAAGCAGCAGGCTGCCTCTACCTCCGATGTGGGGACACACCTAGATGTAGCAGTAGAGCAAGGAAGGCTAAGCATGTTGGGGATCACTGAGGGCACCGGGGATGGGGAGGATGAGGGAGTGGTGGGGAGAGTGGGGTGGCACCATCGGTAGAGTGGGGCATTGTTGGACACCTGCAGCACATTAAAACCCTTGACTGCAAACAGTATGACGCCTCTGTCACTTTCGTCTGCAATGCGGGCCGACCTCCAAACCCTTAGCCCATCTCCATCTTTCCAGGCACGTGACCCCCCCACCTCTGGGCACACCATGTCCAGGTGATAGGTGTGAGCGAGCACTGAGCAGACAGGTAGAGGTCAGACTATGGCCACATCCTAAATGAGGCGGGCAAGTATGAGGGCCTCCCTGGCCCTCCGGCTTTGCCGGACTCTTGCCACTGCTGCCTGTCTCTGGCTGGTCCTCCGGTTCTTTCCCAGGCTCGTCCTCCAGTCACTGCTGGTCCGGTGCCTCCTCATCACCCTCGTCCTCCTCCTCGGAGGTGGGCACATGTTCCTCATCCAAAACCTCCAGCATGTCACCCCGCTGCTGTACCAAGTTGTGGAGGACACGCAGACCGCCACAAAGCGGGCGACTCTCTGGGCGCCACCAGAGCGATCAAGGCATTGGAACCACATTTTGAGCAGTCTGATGCACCACTCAATGGCAGTCTGGGTGGCCACATGGGCCTCTTTGATTCGGGTCTCCCATTTGGTCCCTGGCGGGTACCCTTTTTCCCCCAAGAGCCAGCCGCCCATCCTGGGGTGGTCCTCGAAAAGGTTGGGGATGACCGACTGCCCCAGGATGTAGCTGTTGTGAACAGTTCCTGGGGAGCGTGCACACACATGCATCATCTTCATCAAGTGGTCACACACGAGCTGCATGTTCATGGAGCGGAACCTCTTCCTGTTAACGTAGGGCACTCCCAGATGGCCCGGTGAGCGCAAGGCAACACGCGTGCAGTCTATCAGGCCTGGATCTGGGGCATCCCTGCCGGAAAATCCTGTGCCCGGGCATCCTGTTGGACTTGGTCCATGTCAAAGTTTAGATAGTTTTCCACCCGGGCAAACAAGGCCTTCGTGACCTGTCGGATGTACCTCTGAGCTGTGACCTGCGAGATGCCACACAGGTCCCCGCTCGAGCCCTGGAAGAGGCTTAAAAGTTCAGGGCTGCAGTGACTTTGATGGCCACTGGGAATGGGTGTCCTCCTCCACATGGTGCCAAGTCCACGAGGACATGGCACAGGTGCCGCGCCGTCGGAGCCAGGTGTTGAGTCAGAGCCTCCTATGACACGCGCTGTCCGTCATCTGTTCAAATGACCAGTGATGTCTGCACACCCTGGGCCATCGTATACATCCCCCTCTGGTCCTTCCCTGGCCTGATGGGCGGCCGTATCCTCAGGGTATGGGGTGGGTCCCTGCACGTGGGCCTCCGCCTCAAGCATCTGCAGATGCTTCTGCTGCCGCCGAATCCGGAGTCTGGCCGCCTAGCCTACGAGTAGCACCACTCGAGCCTGTTCTGCGGGATCCAAAATACCGTCCATACCGGTAATTAGCTGAGTCACCTGCATAAATAGAGCTGGCCTGTGTGGAACCAGCTAGAGAGGAGAGAGCAGTGGTGGGGTATGGCTGCTGTTGTATATATGTAATTGTAAATAAAGTTATTTCTTTGATTCTACAAACTTGTGCTGGATTCTTCGTGGCCCTCACAAAAAGATTGCAAATACTGAGGCCCCAACACTGATTCCTGTAGCACCCAACTAGTTATGAGAATCTGAAAATGACGCAAGTATTCTGAAGATATTGTTATGGGCCAGGGTTTAGAAAATTCCAAAATATATTATGGAATTCATCTAACCACAACTGTTTATTGATTTTGGTAACGATGAGCACAAGAGCCTGTCTTTCAGGTGTTATTCAACAGAGGTCTAAGGCGCTTTTAATGAATAAGCAAGCTTGATTCTACGAATTTAGTTAACATTTTTATAAACACATTCAGTAAGCATTTTTATCAACTACAAGCATAACTATCCCACACAGCTACAGTAATCTATGTATAATCCTTAATGAATACCCCTTAACTGTTCCAATTTAATAACAAGATCCAAGTAAAAACCAGAACCCCCTTTTCAAAGGTGTGGCCCAGCACACGGCCCTCTTACTGATATAAGTCTTGGTATTGATACTCTTCTTTCTTTTCCAGACTGCAGGTTTGAATTCCTTCCAGAAAGCAATTACTCTTTAAGTTATCAAGCAGTCTGGAAACCATTTTTAAAATGAAGATAGAGAAACCCATCTTTTCAGCCTGTGCAGTACAAACCAGTTCAAACTCAAAGCGTAAGTAAAACTCAGAGCCACAGCTTGCTCCCAACCCAAAACGAAAGTAAAAACTCATAGAGCCACAGTCCAGCTCCACCCACACAGTGACATCACTGCAGCCATGTGATAAGACAAAAACATTTCTTAAAGGGATATTCCCATGACAATATACTCCACACTGCCTGCAGCATAGCTGGTGGAATGAAGATGTTACCTTTCCATGAGGGAGCCCTGCCACTTGACAAATGCAGCAGTAGTCTTGGCTGACTGGCTGCCTGCAACACGGCTGCTAGAGGAGTCATTGGTGAGATCATAAATGCTACTATCTTGAGAGAAGACAGCAGTTTGTGCTCCACAGAGTCACACCTCTCCCAGTCTCTGAAATGCTAAAATCATGTTCGGTGGAATTCTCTGTTCATGAAACTAAGTGTTGACGCCGGAGCAGGATTCGTGGACTTCTACAACAGCAAAACTGGTGCCGCACCTGGACCGATTCAGTGACTATTAAGGGGCTAGCACCAGCAGCACGTGGAACACAATCAATTCTAATCACAAATGGTGCTGGATTCACCGGATTCGGGATTGGCAGCCAGGAGGCTGACAAGCTGCAGCCGCATATACACACTGCACTCCACACACACACCATCCCAACCAACAAGATGGCAGCGAGGAGAGCGACACCAAGGTTCATGGATGCCGAGCTTGAGCCGCTGCTGACGTCATGAAGGAGAGGCAGGTGATCCTGTACCCTGGCCCAGGAAGGAGGCTGCCAGCCGCCGCCATTCACCTGGGCGCAGGTGGCAGAAGCAGTCACCATCTCAAGCAACACCACCCGAACCGGCCAGAAAACTGCACGGCCTCCCCAGGGTGGCCTGGGTGAGTACGCAGCTCTGTGCCCCGAGCACACCCCCCCCCCCCCCCCCCACCCTCCCCCCCACCCAGAGAGCATGCAGGTCCCCCGCTCTGCACCATATGCCAGCACCCATACCAGCTGCTCAGGGATGTGTGCCCTGGCCACTGACTGCCGGGAGAGGGAAAAGACTGGAAGGGGACCGCCAGACCCGTGGCTCCTCACCGTGGACGTGGTTGGTGGGCCCAAGGAAAGGGCAGTCACCGGAGTGGAGATTGGCCTTGGCCGATGAAGTGAGACCCAGCTGAGTTTCACTTCCCCGTGACACAAGTGTTACCGCCACCCCAATAACACCCTCACCCCCACACCACTCTCACCCCACAATACCCTCACACTACCCCCCCCCCCCCCCCCCCCCCAGCCTGCGGTCTAATCATGTGTATTATCTTGTGTCTTGCAGGAGCTGCTATGATGGGGCTGGTCCTTCTGGTGTCCCCCACAGCCACAGCCAGAGTTGAGCAGCGACGAGGATATTGACATGGACAGGAGCCATCAACCCGAGACTCTGGACACCCCGGAGCTCGGATCCATTAATGGCACTGATTTCCCTACACAGCTGTCTCCAATTTCCTTCGCCATACCAGAGACACTCAACTTGTTTGGGTACTTCAGTGAAGAGGTTCTTGGGTCATTAATGGTGCATACCACTCACATGCAGATAGAGGTAGGAACCCCCGAAGGGGCAGACGGTCGGAGGGCAGGACGACCCCAGGGACTAGCGGCCGTCCAAATGGGTTTAGGGCTTCTGGAACGGACTGTGCAATCAATCGTAGAGATGCAGTAGCAGAGCCAGGGACTGCATGAGGTGTTGTCGGCGAACATCCAGCTCCCAGGCACAGGTGGAGGAGTCCATCCGCGTGCAGGTGCCGGCCATGCATACCACTCAGGCCAACATAGCACGGGTGGAGCATTGGGGGCGAGGGTTTTGGCTATGAATCAGCATGTCCAAGGCCTTGGGCACTCTATGCAGCACTGGCCGAGGCCCAGGACAGGGCTGCCCTCTCACAGGAGCTAGATGCCAGAGACACCTAGGCAGTGCAGCGGCACTCCTGACCATGGCCCAGTCATAGCGGCCCAGGCACAGGACTGGCAGCGCCAGGTGGAAGGGGAGCCTCAGGGGATAGCTCCGCTGGCTCCCCAACCAGGACTGGTAGTAACCCGTGGGCCATTGGGCACCCTGAGAGAGGAGGAGGTGATGGAGCCTGACCCGGTGACTCCCGCAGGGGAGGTGTTGAAACACTGTAGCACCTCGGACTCCACCCCTGCCCTCCTGCTGTCCCTGGTGCATCTGGTGGGCAGCAGGAAGAACAGGGTGGCACCACGCCACCTGGGACACCCGAGCAGCAGCTGGGCCAATCCAGGACTGGTCGCCCCAGAAGACGGCCGCCAAAGCGGATACAGGTCGCAGGGTGGGAATTGCAACAAGCCACCTCCACTCCTATTGTCCCATCTGTGGATTCACCTTCACATAACATTATGGTTTGTAAGGCCAGAAGGTTAGACACCAGTTAAATTGGCATGGGTGGGGAGGCACGGTGGCTCAGTGGTTAGCATTGCTGCCTCACGGTGCCGAGTATCCAGGTTTGATCCCGACCCCGGGTCACTATTGCTGTGGAGTTTGCATGTTCTCCCTATCTCTGCATGTGTCTCAACCCCACAACACAAAGATGTGCAGGGTAGGTGGTTGGCCACGCTAAATTGCCCCTTAATTTCAGAAAAATATGACTGGGTACTCAATTTTTTTTGAAACGTTGGCCCGGGTGCATGGCACAATTTAGCGATAGGAGCTAGGGCACAAACTTGTATATATGTTTTCACATTAAACACCTGTGCACAATGTTACAACTTGCCTCGCTGCTTGGTCAGATGGGTGTGAGAGGTGGGCTGGTCTGGGCTGGTTGCACAGGGGGCGTGGGTGGGGTGGGGGAAATGGGAGGATGTTGGGGTTGGGCTCAGCTCAGGGACCACAGTTCAGCCAGCGCTCACCGCTCCGCTGTCCCCCCCCACCCCCCCCACCCCCCCCCCCCCCCCACCGTGCCCCCCCCCCTCCCCCAAACACACACCCCCACTGTCCCACCTCCACCAGAATACCTCCAGGGGAGGTTGTTGAAGCAGATACATTAACGGCGTTCAAAAGGCACTTTGACAAATACATGGATAGGATGGGTATAGAGGGATATGCTGAGAGTTTAGGCCAAGGTTGGTATCATGATCGGTACAGGCTTCGAGGGCTGAAGGGCCTGTTCCTGTGCTGTATTATTATTTGTTCTGCCACGCCAGAGGATCGATGGGACTGTGTGATGGGATGGCCAGCTCGCATGCAGGGATCACCCAGGTGGACGGTGGAAAGTGCTAGCAGGAATCAGATGTTGTCGAATGATGCGGAGCACAAGAGCTTATCGCAGAGCTGGTTGTCATCTTCCTCCATCTCCAGGGCCATACCCGCTGTTAATGAGAACTCAGAGTTCACATCCCATATTGTGGCAGGTATGTATAATGGAGGGGGTTGCAGGCAGCGGGGTGGCCGGGGTGGGGTGTGGATGGGATGCCTCTTGTGCCTTCCCGGGCCCCATTTCCTGTCCATTCTCACCCTCCCCCACATCATTTCCTTGGACGAGGACTGGTATTCATCCTCCTCTTCCAGCACATTGCCCCTCTGCTTCGTGATGTTGTGGAGGATGCAGCAGGCCGCCATGATGCGCACGACCTGTGTCTCCTGGTCGCAGCATGGGTGTCTTTGTAGTGAGTCTCCACGTCGGTCTGTGGCCTCCAGATAGGCGTCATCAGCCATGACCGCAGTAGATAACCCCTGTCGCCCAGGAGCCAACCCCTCAGCCGGGGGTACACCTTGAAGAGGCCAGGAGCCGTCTTGTGTGCTAAGATGAAGGCTGAGGAGGAGGTGCAAAGGAGGTATCGCATGATGCCTCGTGTGTAATGGCAACGGTATGACTGGTCACAACATGTGCAGATCCCACTTCTATGCTATTGTCATAAGCGCTTTCGTCACTTAAAATGGTTCATCTTCAAGGTTTAATGTATGAAGCACATTTATGTGTCGAGGTACGAACTAAAATTCAAAGTTGACAATATAGTTGCCTACAAATGAATCGTGGCAAATGTAGCATAGATCAGGATTGGCTGAGATAGAACATTTTTGGGCTAGGATAAGAGGACATGGATACAGGCCTGAAATAGAGTATTTGGCATCAGTGATATGGACTCAAGTTGATAACTGTGCATTGCAGATCTTTGCAACATTGCTCAGGTGAACCCCATAGATAGACCCAGATAGCTTGTCCACAAACTCCAGAGATAATCAGATAGCATTCCCCTTCCATCTCCTACGGCCCAAATGTTGCTGTGTGACCTCCACCATAGCTTATAATGCACCGTTAATTCGAGCCATTGGCAGTAAAATATTAAATACAGTATTGATGCATTTCGAAAGTTATAATTAAACCTACTACAGATTAGATTTAACCAGACTCCTGGATTAGAAGGTTTGAAAGCTGCAAAAAGCCAGGTGAGCTAATTGAATTTAGTTCATCTATCTGATCAGAGGTTATTTTTAGTTGGCACGCTGTAATCCTTTGCTGCTGCATTTAATCCTGAGCTTAAGATGCGCTGCACTTGTAATTATGCTCAAAACAACACTACTCGATCAATGCTCGGAGTAGCTGAACCGTGCATACACCAAATGGCCAGTGTGCATTTTGTCATCTTAGTGGGCAGCCTTGGCACAGGTCTGGCAAATAGTAGGTTATTATTTCATGAGCTACATTCAGCTTCCTTTGCTTGAAATACCCTCCCCTTCTCTGAATGAAGCCTTCCTCCCGTCCCAGTTTTGATGCCCCTGCCTCCTCCTCTTTCTGATGTACCACCTCCCCTGCCCTTCCTGAAGCTCCTTTCCCTTTCACTTTCTGAAGCCTCATACCTGTTCTGTCCGAAGCCCCCCTCCATCCACTCTGAAGCCACCCTTGCATTGATTTCTAAATTAGTCCCCCTCCATCCCTTGCTCTCTGTGAAGGTCTTTTTTTCCCTGGCCTTTAGGAAAGCCTGCTCCCTGTTCTGTTTTCTCTTTGTTGGTTTCTAGCTGATCAGGTTTAAGAACCACTGAATCGTAGGGGCAGCAGGGTAGCATGGTGGTTAGCATAAATGCTTCACAGCTCCAGGGTCCCAGGTTCGATTCCCGGCTGGGTCACTGTCTGTGTGGAGTCTGCACGTCCTCCCCGTGTGTACGTGGGTTTCCTCCGGGTGCTCCGGTTTCCTCCCACAGTCCAAAGATGTGCGGGTTAGGTGGATTGGCCATGCTAAATTGCCCGTAGTGTCCTAAATAAGTAAGGTTAAGGGGGTGGGGGTGGGTTACGGGTATAGGGTGGATACGTGGGTTTGAGTAGGGTGATCATTGCTTGGCACAACATCGAGGGCCGAAGGGCCTGTTCTGTGCTATACTGTTCTGTGTTCTGTAAACTTGGTGAAATGTATTGTATTGGTTCCATCAAGCCTGGATTTAACAGGCAGAATATGCATGAGGGATGAATGACCTCGCCCGTGCCTACAATTCCCTATCAAGGCATTTATTTTTTGTTCTTGGAATGTGGGTGTTGTTGGCAAAGCCAGCAATTGTTCTCCATCCCTTATTGGTGGTGGTGAACCACCTTCTTCAATCGTTGCAGTCCATGTGGTGTAGGTACAGACCTGTTAGGGAGGCAGTGCTAGGATGTCGATCCGGTGACGATGAAGGAACGGCGACATATTTCCAAGTCAGGATGGTGTGTGTCTTGGAGTGGACTTTGCAGATGGTGGTGTTTCCATATATCTGCTGCCCTTGTACTTCAAAGAGATTGTGGATCTGGAAGGTTCTGTCAAAGGAATTTTGGAAAATTGCTACAATGCATCTTATAGATGATTCACACTATTGCTACTGTGCATCAGTAGTGGTCCAGTGCCATTCACAACTCTTGTATATCTTGTCCACTAAAATCAGGACAAATTCCACTCGACAAATGAATACCATAGCAGTCTGTTCTCTATCCTCAGAAACCTGATGGCCAGATCCATGATAGTGCTACAAAGTGGAACTTACTCAGTAATAACCAGCTCATCAATGCTCAGTTTGGGTTCCTCCAGGACCACTCAACTCTTGACTTCATTGCAGCCTTCATCTAAAATTGGACAAAGAGCTGAATTCCAGATGTGAGGTGAGCATGACTGCCCGAGTAACAAAGGCAGTACTTGACTAAGTGTGACATCAAGGAGCCCTAGAAAATCTGAACTCAATGGGAATTGAGAGAAAACTCTCCACTGGTTGAAGTCATACCTGGCACAAAGGAAAAGGGTTATGGTTTTTAGAAGTTAATCATCTCATTCCCAGGACATCACTGCAAGAGATCCTCAGGATAGTATCCAAGGCCAAAACACTGTCAGCTGCTTCATTAATGACCTTCCCTCCATCATAAAGCCAGAAATGTTTGCTGATGATTGTACAATGTTCAGCATCATTCACAATTGCTCAGGTAGTAAATCAGTCTCTGCTCACATGTAAAAAGACCTGGACAACATTCGGACTTGGATGGATAAATGAAAGTAACATTTGCATTTTACAAGTGCCAGGCAATGAGCAGCTCCTCACATGTTATAAAAATGAACCCCATGTTATACAACACACAGGACACGATTCTGCCGTGGATCTGGATGTGCCATGTGAATAGTGGGAAAGGGCAAAACCCTCCTCATGAAATCTCTCAGCTGCAGGCACCTAAAACCATTCCCCTTGGGCAACCCATACAATCCCTCCAACTCCTCCAGCCCCGCAAACATGCCCCTTATGAACAAGTCTCTAAAGTACTCCATCCCCATCTGTAGCCAACAGCGGAACTTCACATCCAGCCAGCTGGCATAAACTTATGGTTGTCAGAAAGCACCGCCCACAACGACATACCTTCCAGCCCAACATGTTACCTGCAGTAGTTCCACATCTGTAACGCCAAAACCACCATCAGGCTAATGGAATACCTGACTGGCGAGAATAGAAGCGGTGCCAACAACAGAGCCCTCAAATTTCTCTCCCGACACAATGCCATCTCCATCCGCCCCCAAATAGATCTCTCCTCCACTGCCCATTTCCTCACCACTGCAATGGCCATCCAATAATAATTTATAAAATTTGGCAATGACAGCACCCTCCCTCGCCCTCTCTCCAGGAACATGCACCTGACCCGTGGGATCCTCTCCACCCATACAGACCCAAAATTTATCACGCTAACCTTCCTGAGGACTTGGGGACAAAGATAGGGAGGTTCTGGAACACAAACAAAAACCTGGGCAACACTGTCATTTTCACCGTTTGCACGGGTCTGGCAATTGACAACAACAACACATCCTACCTCTTCAAATCTGCCTTGATTGTCTCTACCAATTGTGCCAAGTTCACTTTGTGTAGTTGAGCCTAGCTGCGCGCCACCCGGATTCCTAGATACCTAAAACCCGCCCCCATCATCCTGAGCGGCAACTGTCCTAACGTCCTCTCCTGCCCTCGAGCATTGATCAGGAACAGCTTGCTCCTCCCTATGTTCAACTTGTATCCTGAAAACTGGCCAAAATCCTTCAAAAGGGGCAGCATGGTAGCACAGTGGTTAGCATGCTGTTTCACAGCGGCAGGGACCTGGGTTCGATTCCCGGCTTGGGTCATTGTCTGTGCGGAGTCTGCACATTCTCCCTGTGTCTGCGTGGGTTTATCCCGGGTGCTCCAGTTTCCTTCACAGTCCAAAGATGTGCCATGCTAAATTGCCCAAAAAAGTTAGATGGGGTTACTGGGTTACGGGGATAAGGTGGAGGTGTAAGCTTATGTAGGTTGCTCTTTCCAAGGGCTGGTGCAGTCTCGATGGGCCGAATGGCCTCCTTCTGTACAAATTCTATGAAAATCTCCATAAACCCTCCAATACTGCCACCGGGTCCGAGATATGTAGCAACAAATAATCTGCATACAGCGAGACTTTATGCTTACACCACCCCCACCCCCCCCCCCCACCCCAACCCTGCCCAATCCCTCAATACCCTAAGCGTCATTGCCAATGGCTCTATCACCAAGGCGAAAAGCAACAGCAAGAACGGGCACCCCTGTCTCATCCCACGATGTGACCCAAAGTACCCCAAACTCATCCGGTTTGTCCATACGCTCGCCACCGGCGCACTGTATAACAGCTGAACCCAATCCATAAACCCCTGCCCAAACCCAAATCATCCCACCACCCCCAACAAATACACCCATTCCACCCAGTCAAAAGCCTTCTCCGCGTCTATTGCCACCAATACTTCTATCTCCTGCTCCTCCGAAGGCATCATAATTACATTAAGCAGCCTGCGCATATTCGCCTGCAACTGCCACAGCTTCACAAATCCCGTCTGGTCCTCCCCTATCACCCCACTCGCGCCTATTCTCTGAATATGGTCTGCATGGGTGACTTGAGGTCTTGGACCACTGTTTCCGGAGACTGACAGACAGTAAGGTTATGGCAGGCTTGCTGTGAAGATTAACATAACAGAGGCTTCACATGTATCATATGTGACATGTTTAATAGTGATCATTTCACTGTGACAGATTTCTATTCTCCCTAGCTCTAGATAGTGAATGTCCAGTGCCCAATCAGTGCTCCTCACTTTTCTTGATCTTTCGTGGTCTACTGTTATGTCCCGGTGTGTCCCTAGGATGCACATCAGATTTTCTTCTCCGCTTAATCCATTCCCTTTAGGATATCTTGCAGTTCATCAAAGTGAACCCCAATAACCTGTGCCGGGGAGCCGAGACCATCATCCACAACTCCGCTTACCATGGCAGCCATCATCTCAACCCCAATGGTATTGTAAAGTGTAGGATACCTCACGAACGAAGCCGTCACTTAGAACTGGGTCTCACCTCGGCCGTATCCAACCACCTCAAACAAGTAAGGATGTTTTTGACTTAACTCAGCTCCCTATCACCAGATTTTAGCCAGGATCTCAGGAACATAGCACAGATCATACACACCAGTGTCAAATAATATGGGTTGTGCATCAGGATCAAAAAAATTGATTAAAAGCTGAGTGGCACCAGAACTTACAGAAATGCAGCCGCTCTCACACTTGCGTCATGTGACCTCCTCGATACTTTAGTTTTGCAGAACCTGTGTCTTCCTTCATACATTGCCACTGAAGTGAGAATTCTTCAGTACGTTGTGCAACAGTCACAGCCAGAATGTGTGTTTCCCTTCACTGCACATGATCAGTATGTTCGTGTTTTCTCATCCTCAGAGTAATTATTCAAATTAAATGATTCCAGCAGCAAGCTATTTTGTGAGTTTTAAAATAATAAAGTAGGTTATTTATTATCACAAACTTACCTGGGATCTTACTTATCTGGCCCACACACACTAAATTTTGATTACAACTTATTATTTCAGTCTCTTCGGTGGCATGCTTGCAGTTTCTTAGATTAATTGAAGTTGATGTTTAATTTGAACTGAAGGTCTTATAAAGCAGAGGATTCTCAATAAGTTGTGGGGATTCTTGTAGTTGAATTTCCAGTAGGTTGGTTCCCAGGTGAATTTGAAGTTGAATATATTGCGGGAGAGGGCTCGGCGAGGAATCCTCTCACTTTCAAGACATTGTTGCTTTTTAGACATAGAACAGTACAGCACAGAACAGGCCTTTCGGCCCTCGATGTTGTGCCGAGCAATGATCACCCTACTCAAACCCACGTATCCACCCTGTACCCGTAACCCAACAACCCCCCCCCCCCCCCAACCTTACTTTTTAGGACACTATGGGCAATTTAGCATGGCCAATCCACCTAACCCACACATCTTTGGACTGTGGGAGGAAACCGGAGCACCCGGAGGAAACCCACGCACACAGGGGGAGGACGTGCAGACTCCACACAGACAGTGACCCAGCCGGGAATCGAACCTGGGACCTGGGACCCTGGAGCTGTAAAGCATTTATGCTAACCACCATGCTACCGTGCTGCCCAAATCTTTGAGCCTTGGTTTCCTGACTGGCTTACAGTGTGTTCAATGGCTTTCAGTGGAATTTGCTGTCTGCAAGCAGCTTCTTGCTGCTTTAAATGCAGACAACAAACATGGCTACATCATCAAATTACCCTTTCCAAGTTGCAAGTGCCTTTTCCAAAAGAAGGTGGTATGTTGATTACATAACCTGGGCTTGATTGTCTGGAAAAATTTCTAAGTGTGGTAGCGAGCAGGAATTGCCGCGAGCTTCCCGGTGCTCGGCCCAGTGAGGCCAGCAATGCAATTCAACATTAATCGGTTCACTTAACGGAGCCTCACGGGCTTCTCCCGCAAATGAAGGCTCGCCAGGAGATTCGCCACACTCGCCAGCTCCCCGCTAGCAGGGTCAAGCAGCACTTAAGCTGCACTTGCTCAGCCAACCCCAGCCAGCTCGCAACAATGGCGTTGAGAAAACCGGCCCCATGATTCAGGGATGCAGATTTGGGAAGGCTGCTAGATGATGCAGAGGCCAGGAGGGATGTCCTGATCCCCTGAGGGTCTCGGAGAGTCAGCCACAAGGCAGCCAGTGCTGCCTGGGATGAGGTGGCGGCAGCTGTCACCCTGGGATGTGTGACCAGGAAGACTGGTCTCCAGTGTCATGAGGGTCAATGACCTACAGCGGGCAGCGAGAGTGAATAGACACTAACAACACCCACCCCCCCAAGGGAGCATCCACCCAACTTCCCATGCAACCCCTACCCCTGCCTCCCCCTTCAACCCCCCAACCCTCCCTTCACACCCACTTCCCACCACTGTGAACCACTGCGAGGGGGACACTCCCAGGGGGCACTGCCAGGGTGTCCTGTTCCTTAACTCCCAGGGCCGACAGGCATCTCTGAGCCGCTGGTGTGGTCATCACGACTGGTCCATTCCGCCAGAGGGGATGGGAGGGAGGATGTGTCGTGGGTGGATGCTAATGCGTCATGATCATTAATAGATTGAAATGTACATCTGTGGATTTAGTCACCGGCGGGGAAGATCACAAACTGACATCTCGCTGCACAATCCTGTTTTTGGCCACTGGCTGACGTGGCTGCTGTATCGTACCTATTGCGTTCACATGTTTGACAGGATTTTGAATGGTTGTGATTATTTGCTGAATATCTGGCAAGCCAGCAACCATCTAATAAATGTGTTTGTCATTGTAAAGGCAACACTGTCACTTAGATAAACTGGGCACACGACGTGTATTGACAATCTCCAACTTTACCATGATTGACAACTATAATTCGATCTTAATTCGATCCAAGTCTTAATTCCCAGTGTGACAAATATTTAAGTCTACATGCTTTGTGGAAGTCACACAATGAGAAATTAGAATTTGACTTCCTGGGCCTGAAAACTTGCTGAAACACCAAACCAATTTAACTGAATATCACAATTTTCAATGTAAATATTCTGAAATGGCCAATGCTGCTTTTATGGTTGGCCATTAAAGGAAGCAACTTGCACCTATAAACAAATATTTATAGTTTAATGTTTCTAGCCTCTTATTTACCCCCCAAAAATCGGTGTTCACGATGTGATAAAATGTGATGCCCTTATTTTCATTTACTAAACCGAAACGCAGTGGAAAAACACAACAAAGACAATCATTACGGCAAGTATGAGAATAAAACCTGTGATGAGTGATTTTGCATTACTGTGACACATGCAAGAATTAATCATTTTAGTTAATAAGCCGCGAACAAGAGAGATTATCACTGCTCCCTGGTGTCTGTCTCACAGTATTACAGGTTACTGAAAGGAGGCTAGGCAAAGCAACATTGTGTCCGTCACCTACTTGGACGTCAAACTGCTTTAGCATAAACAGACCACCCCATCTCTTCACTCCACACGATAAATCTATCTTGAGATTTTCATCCTTGACAAGTCAATCTGCATCTGTGCAAAGAAGAGAATCGTTTCTAGGGAGCGATGTCGACAGTAATACCCTCAGTAAACGTTGAATATAGTCAACGTGAAATAATTTGAGAAATAATCTATCAATTTGGCAGGCTCTTTGAAATCTTCTCGCAGATCACCCCCGCGGTGACTGCGTGAGATGAAACAACCAGCCAATATTTACTTTCTAAATCCATAAAGAATAGCCACGCACACAACCTGCTGTGAATTGTGGAGGGATTTGGGGCCGGAGGCTGCAACATTAGAGGCAAAGATTTAACTTCATTAAGTACAGTACGATGATGAGTCATGTCAGAAATTCACACGCAGAAGCTGCTGTGCCATCACATGGTTGTCGACAGAACTGCAAAGACATTGCTTGTCTGACAGCAGAGGGGGCCGAGCCAAGATGTTGCTTTACCAATGCTTTTATTTTATTTATCATTAGTTGTCTGATTGGAAGCTGCAGGGCCTCAGAACAGTGCAAACCCTTACTCTTCTCAGGATTCCATTCCTTCTACAATATACCAGCTTTCAAATGTCAATGTAATCGCTATTTCCTCATTTTCCTGATTATTTAACTTGCATTTCTCAACCTGCATCCTCCTCAAGGGATCCAGGGTTTGATAGATACAAAGAAGATAGGAGCAGGAGGAGGCCTTTTGGCCCTTCGAGCCTGCTCCGCCTTTCATCACGATCATGGCTGATCACCCAACTCAATAGCCTAATCCTGCTTTCTCCCCATAGCCTTTGATCCCATTCTCCCCAAGTGCTATATCCAGCCGACTCTTGAATATATTTAAAATTTTAGCATCACCTGTTGTGTTATGTAATTTGGAATAACGCAAGCTGCCACTTGTTGCAGTTTTGAGTAAAAGATGCTCCAGACTTTGAAGTGAGTTCAGTGTATTTTATTGAACTATCAGCACAGTTCTCAATGAATTCAACTCTCTGCTAATCTAAATGTGGTAACTCAGTCTAACTGAACCAGCCTTGCTCTAAGCCACGTGCTGGGTTGTGATGCTGAGGATACACCCTGTCTCACTCTGTAGATGTTGGTCTGTGGAAAGATGCGGGGTTTGAGTGCCTCATCCCTTTTATAATGATATACCACCCCTGCTCATTGTCCTATTCTATGTGTTCATTAGCTGCATGTTTGCATATCATGACATCAACTACTTCCTGTGGTAATGAATTCCACAGGCTCTCTGCTATTTGTGTGAAGAAATGTCTCCTTATCTCTGTCCAAAATGATTTACCCTGAATCCTCAGGCTGTGACCCCAGGTTCTGGACATACCTATCATTGGTAACATCTTCCCTGCATCTACCCTCTCTAGTCCTGTTAGAATTTTATAAGTTTCTATGAGATACCCCCTCATTCTTCTGAACTCTAGCGAGAACAATCCCAACCTAGCCAATCTCTCCTCATATGACAGTCCCGCCATCCCTGGAATCAGTCTGGTAAACCTTCGTTGCAATCCCTCGAGAGCAAAAACATCCTTCCTCAGAGAAGGAGACCAAAACTGCACACAATACTCGCAAGTGTGGCCTCACCAAGGCATGTATAATTGCCACAACACATCCCTGCTCCTATACTTGAAACCTCTTGCAATGAAGGCCAACATACCATTAGCCTTCTTCACCGCCTGCTGCACCTGCATGCTTACCTTCAGCGAATGGTGCACAAGGACACCAAAGGTCCCGCTGCACACACCCCTCTCCCAATTTACAACCATTCAGGTAGTAATCTGCCTTCCTGTTTTTGCTTCCAAAATGAATAACCTCACACTTATCCAAATTATACTGCATCTGCCATTGGTTTGCCCACTCGCTCAACCTGTCCAGATCTTGCTGCAGGATCCCTGTATCCTCGTCACAATTCACCCTCCCACCTAATTTGGTATCATCTGCAAACTTTGGGATGTAACATTTTGTTCCTCATCCAGATCATTAATATATATTGTGAATAGCTGGGGTCCCTGTGCTACCCCATTGGTTACTGCCTGCCAATTTGAAAAGGGCCCATTAATCCCTACTCTTTGTTTCCTCTCTGCCAACCAGTTTTCTATCCACCTCAACACATTTCCCCCAATCCCATGCGCTTTAATTTCGCACAATAATCTCTTATGCGGGACTTTGTCAAACATCTTCTGAAAGTCCAAATACCACATCGACTGGCTCCCCCTTGTCGACTGTACTGGTTACCTCTTCAAAGAATTCCAACAGATTTGTCAAGCATGATTTTCCCTTCTTAAATCCACGCTGACACTGACTGATCCTGCCACTGATTTCTAAATGTTCTGCTACAAAGTCCTTGATAATGGATTCAAGCATTTTCCCCACTACCGATGAGGCTTACTGGTCTATAATTCCCTGCTTTCTCTCTACCTCCCTTTTTGAATATCGGCGTGACGTGAGCTACCCTCCGATCTGCAGGCGCAGTTCCAGGGTCTATAGAATCCCGGATGATGACCACTATTTCCAGAGCCACCTCCTTAAGCAGTCTGGGATGCAGATTCTCAGGCCCTGGGGATTTATCCACCTTCAATCTCATCAGTTCTCCCAGCACCATTTCTCTACTAATGTCGATCTCCCTCAGTTCTTCCCTCTCACTAAACCTTTTATTCTCCAACATTTCTGGGATCTGATTTGTGTCCTCATTTGTGAAGACAGAACCAAAGTATGTATTCAATTGCTCAGCCATTTCTTTATCCCTTATTCTGCATTCCCCTGTTTCAGTCTGTAGGGGGCCTACATTTCTCTTTACCAATCTCTTTCTCTTCACATATCTGTTGAAACTCTTCATGCTTTAGGTTCCCTGCAAGCTTCCTTTTCTCTGTACTTTCCCCTTTATCAATCCCTTCGTCCTTCTTTGCTGAATTCTAAACTGCTCCCAATCCTCACACCTAAGGCGGCATTCTCCCCTACCCGGCGTGATGGAGGGTCCCGGAGTAGGGGAGTGGCGCCAACCACTCAGAGGTCGCGCCTCCCCAAAGGTGGGGAATTCTCCCCACCTTTGGGGGCCAGCCCCGCGCCGGAGCGGTTGCCACCAGAAGACCGGCGCAAAAAACCGGCACCCCCGGCAGCGGGGCTGGCCGAAAGGCTTTCGCCGGTCGGCGCATGCGCCGGCAGTGACGTCAGCGGCAGCTGGCCGCTGACGTCACTGCCGGCGCATGCGCGATGTGGGGTTCTCTTCCGCGGAGGAAAATAGTGCAGCCAGTGCACTGGCCCGGAGTCTGAGCAGGGAGCCCCGATCGCGGGCCAGGCCACCGTGGGGGCACCCCCCGGGGTTCGATCGCCCTCCACCCCCCCAGGACCCCGGGGGCCTGCTCGTGCCGCTGATCCCGCCGTTCCAGAGGTGGTTTAAACCTCGGTGGCGGGAGAGGCCTCCCAGCGGCGGGACTTCGGCCCATTCGGGCCGGAGAATCACCGCAGGGGCCTCTCCGATCGCAGTGGCGAGATTCCGCCGCCGCCACTTCCCGGGTGGCGGAGAATCTCTGCCACGGCGGGGGCGGGATTTTAGGCGCCCCCAGGCGATTCTCCGACCCTGCTAGGGGTCGGAGAATTTCGCCCCTATTCTTTTTCTTGGCCAATCTGTATGCTTCTTCCTTGGATTGGACACTATTTCTAATTTCCTTTGTAAGCCATGTATTGGCCCTTTTACCCCCTTTGCTTTTGTGCCAAACAGGAATGAACAGTTGCTGTAGTTCCTCCATGTGTTCCTTGAATGTTTGCCATTGTCTATCCACTGTCATCCCTTTAAGTAACTTTCTCCAGTCTATCAAGGCCAACTCACGCCTCATATCCTCATAGTTCCCTTTATTAAGATTATTAAGATGGTCTCCGAATCAACTACTTCACTCTCCATCTTGATAAAAAATTCCATCATGTTATGGTCATCCATCCCCAAGGGGTCTCGTACAGCCAGATTGGCAATGATTCCCTTCTCATTACACAGTACCCAGTCTAAGATGGCCTGCTCTCTAGTTGGTTCCTCCACATATTGGTCAAGAAAACCATCAAATATACACTCCAGGAATTCCTCCTCTACGGCATTGTGGCTAATTTGATTTGCCCAATCTATGTGAAGATTAAAATCACCCATGATCACCGATATTCCCTTATTACATGCATCTCTAATTTCTTGTTTAATGCCATTCCTAACCTCACTAGTGCAGTTTGGGGGTCTGTATGTGACACCCACTAATGTTTTTTGTCCCTTGGTATTTCTCAACTCTACCCATACAGATTCCACATTGTCAGAGCTAATATCCTTTCTCACTATTGTGTTAATTTCCTCGTTAACTAACAGTGCCACGCTACCACCTTTTCTTTTATGCCTGTCCTTACTAAATACTGAGAACCCTGGGACATTCAGTTCCCATCCCTTTTCACCCTGCAGCCATGTCTCCATAATCCCAATTATATCATACCCTTTGATACTTATCTGCGCGATTAATTCATCCACTTTATTGCAAATGCTCCGTGCATTAAGGCACAGAGCCTTTAAGTTTGTCTTTTTCACAATGCTTGTCTTGCTCCCAAGGTTTTTCTCCACTGCCCTGTTTGAATTTTGTCCTTGATTTCTCCACCTATCACTTTTCTTATTCACTTTTCTACCTTTTGTTTTTGTCCTTGCTCCCTCTTTCTCTGACTCCTTGCATAGGTTCCCATCCCCCTGGAACTTTAGTTTAAACCCTCCCCAACCGCTCTGGCAAATAGCCCCCTTCGGACATCAGTTCCAGTCCTGCCCAGGTGTAACCTGTCCAGTTTGTACAGGTCCCACCTCCCCCAGAACCGGTCCCAATGCCCCAGGAATCTGAAACCCTCCTCCTCACACCATCTCTTCAGCCACCTCTTGGAGTCTCTTGTTTCTTTTGAGGAGGTTGCTGTAGAAAAGCAGCATTCATATCTTTGTCCCACTTGATATTATATATCACTTGTTAACCATGGAGAGTTGTCCCACTGTTATGGGTCAGGGTTCAGAGAACCCCAAAATGTATCATGGAGTTCACCTGACCCACAACTTTTAATAGATTGTGGTATGGGGAGCACACGGCCCACTCTGCAGGTGTGGTGCAGCAGAGATCGAAAAATAATTTTTTAAAGCAAAATAATGTTTGTTCTATGAACTCAAGTTAACCTTTTTAAAACATACAGTGAACATCTTAGCAACCATCAATTCAAATACAACCCCCAAAGAATACAACACTAAGTAATCCTTAAGTTTTCCTTTTAACATCCATAAGACATTAAAAAAAACTTTTTTAACAGAAGCACATCAGGTTTAAATTTACTACTGAGAACAGTTATCACACTGAATTCAACAAATGATCAATAGATAGTCTTTACATGACAGAGCGAACAACATTACACATTCTTTGGCTGGCTGCAGCTCCAACATTAAAACAAAACCCCAAAAAGCACAGATACCCCCAAGCTTTTCTCAAAGTGAAGCTAAATAGCAGAGCCAGATTTCAGCTCTACCCACACTCTGACATCACTGCAGTAACATGAGCAGACAAACATTTCTTCAAGTGACATTCTCATGACACCACTTATAGTGATATTATATATCACTTGTTAACCATGGAGAGTTGTCCAAGGAGAACAAAATGCTGGAGTCCATTGAAACTCATACCGCCAGAGCATTGATCAAGCCAATTAGCTTGGATGAAAGGGATGGCACAGTGGTTAACACAACTGCCTCACAGCACCAGGGATCCTGGCTGGATTCTGACCTTGGGTGATTGCCTGTGTGGAGTTTCCACATTCTACGTGTTGCATAGGTTTTCTCTGGGTAATCCGGTTTCCTATCACAATCTAAATATGTTCACGTTAGGTGGATTGCCCATGCAAAATTTCTCCTTTGTGTCCAACAGTTATGTGGGGCTATGGGGATAGGGCGGGGGTCTGGGCCTAGGTAGGGTGCTCTTTTGGAGGGTCGGTGCAGACTTGATGACCCCCTGAAAGCACCATCCCCATCCCCTGCCCTATCCACTTAGCCCCGTACATTGATCACAGCCAATCCACCTAACCTGCACATCTTTGGACTGTGGGAAGAAACCGGAGTACCTGGGGGAAACACACGCAGAATGTACAAACTCCACACAGTCACCCAAGGCTGGAATTGAATCTGAGTCCCCAACACTGCGAGACAGCAGTGCTAACCATTGTGCCACTGTATGTTACCACTACCTACAGAAAATGAAAGCAGTTTCTGAAGTGTTGGGAATTCATATCTTCCTCATTTTCTGCAATGTCTACGGGAATTTTATTCTTCTACTTGTTCAGCTTTATTCAAATTTCAGTTATTGAGTACCCTTGATGTAGCAGTGAGTTATCCAGCTGTGCAAATCCTCTTTGGAGTCAAAGGTACTTCATCTCTTCAGGTAGTTCTCCATTTACTAAGAGAATACTGGTCTATCCTCTTCCTGTTAAGGAGAGGGCAAGTATCCATGTCATTCAGTCTTCACTCTTGGATCAGTTTCTCTTTGAAAAGGTTCCACAGTCATCTGTTGTGATGATCAAACCCCACTGGCCAGTAGTCTGGGAAAGTAACTGTCACACTTGGGTCAATGCTGTTGTTTTCCAACTGTTTCGGATGGGAGGGGTGTTAATTTAAACAGTCCTGATTTCTCCTCTCACCAGTTATCCATGAACAGAAAGGTGTTCTGATTTGCTTCCCCCTTTATATGCATTGGCATATTTCCCAACCCATCAGTGCTGGTCTCATCCAATTTTCTATTAATAACCCCACAGCAAGCTAGAGATACAATGAACTCAAAGGGTTAGTTTATTTGCACACACTCAAAACATAGGGAGGGGGGGTCGCTACATTGTCCCCTGTACTTTTGCAGTAAAGAGGGGTGGAGAAAGAAAGATTTAGATGGCAAAACCACGTTAAAATAATTCTTGTTTCACATGTGTCCAGAGTCCAGAATTAAAGGCCAATGGTGAATTACTTCATAGAGGTCAGCAGGTTGGATTGATGTTGGATAATTCACTTTTCCGGTTGAGTTGACTTCATGAAAAGATAGGTATGCAGAGATGAATCAATCTTGTAAGAGGTGGTATGGAAGTTTCAGTAGAAACAGTGTAGATGGGGCCAGGTATTCAAACCTGGACAGACGCCCTTTTCTGTGCTGCTGCAAGGTAGATGGGGAAATGGCAGACCGAGGTCTCTCTGTACCACAAGGCAATATTACTGGTTGGGCCAGCTAGTGGTTCATGACTCCCACGTCTCCACTCTGGATATATCTCTCTACAGTTTATATAAATATAGAGCGTGAAGTCTCAGCCCACTTTCACAAGGAAAAGACGAGCACCTGCGTGTGTCATGATGTCTTCACAGAGAACCCAAGAACTCGTTGGGAATTGAATTCCTCATAACAGTGACTTGGGGAAGAGGTGGGAAGAGTAGGAGTTGTACAGCATGTGTAACTGTAAAGAAGTTACAGAAGTTCAAAAAAATTTGTAAAATAGTTTAAGAAATATTTTAACATTGTTATTAAATAAGTTGACATTATGCTGGGTGGGGTGTGGTGTATTACAATGGGTTAATAGTTATGGTAATGAGGTAGTGACATCAGCAGTCATGTGCTAGAGACACTTGAGCAGATGGAATAGTCATGACTCAAGAGAGATGTACCTACCTTGTGGCCTGTCCTGTATAAAGTGTTAATAAAGTAGTTTTGAAATAACCTGCCAGACTCAAACGAGACTTACCCATGGTAAGAGTGAAATCCAGCATGTATAGGTTAGACCAGAGGCAGAATTTTCCTTTATTTTTACTGTGTCAACTCAGGTGGGAAAAGTAGTATGTAGCCCTCCGGCCCCACTGCTGGCGTTTCATAGAATTTACAGTGCAGAAGGAGGCCATTTGTCCCATCGGGTCTGCATTGGCCCTTGGAAAGAGCACCCTACTTAAGGCCACACCTCCACCTTACCCCCATAACCCAGTAACCCCACCTAACCTTTTTGGACACCAAAGACAATTTAACATGACCAATTGATAGGAATCAACTATTTCCTAATAGATCTGATAGGTAAAGGAAGGCTATTTAGTGTAAATATTAAGCCCCAGTTTTAATACCCATTTTAAATTAAGGATTTCAGCTCTCATAACCTCAGGTCATGATGAAACACACAGCTTTAACTGAGCCACAAAAAGCCTGACACGTGCATAAACTCATTGGGGATTAAAACATTTTTATTAAGCAAAGATGAAAAAGCCATTGTTCTAACAAACATATTTTCAAAGACAGTTTGACATTAAGACATGAGATCTGATCAAGGACGAAACAGGCACCATAGCAACATGAAGGCACTATTGTTCATAATGTGGATAAAGCGAAGTTAGCAGAAAACCAGCAGAAACCAGTCTTGATAATAGCACAGAATCGCATTCCATAACGTACACAAATATTTAAACATGAAGCATTCAGAACTTATGTTGCATATTAAGGATTGACAGCTAACCGTCGAATCAAATACATTTGATTCTAACCCAAACCAATTTGGACGACATGGAGGTGTAGATAGATGGCTCAAGACAAATAAGATTTCCTACAAACATGATGGTCCGTACTGCCATCTTTATTCCGGGATCAACCTATACTTTGACCTAACCGCTATCTCTATTTTCATATTTTCACTTTTCCACTCTAACTCTTGAAGTAAATGAAAGCTGTTTTGTTGTAAGCAAGAAGCCATTTCTGTATTATTTTGAAAGTTAAATTGCTTATAAGTTACTTCTCTTTAAGTCCTTTTGCTAGCCGGACTTTATTGAGAATAGATTTAAGTTTCTCTCAATGGTAATCAAATAGAGGCAATGAAGATTCTTGTTTGCATCCGAGAAGTTTAACTCCAATTTCTACTGAGTTTTAGTGTTGCAAGACTTCACTAATTCCACATGGTAGATCTCATCACCAATCCAACTAACCTGCACATCTTTTGACTGTGGGAGGAAACCCACGCAAACACGGGGAGAACGTGCAGACTCTGCACAGACTGTGACCCAAGCTGGGTATCGAACCTGGGACCCTGGAGCTGTGAAGAAAAAGTGCTAACCACTGTGCTACTGTGCCCCCCTACTGACATTGCTACTTCTTTGTCCACTCTCCTAGCCTGTCCAAGTCCTTCTGCAACCCCCTTGCTTCCTCAATACTGCCTGTCCCTCTACAGATCTTGGTATCATCTGTAAATTTAGCAACAGTGCCCTCAGTTCCTTCTTCCAGATCGTTAATGTATATTGTGAAAAATTGTGGTCCCAACACCGACCCCTGAGACACACCACTCGTCACCGGCTGCCATCCTGAAAACAACCCCTTTATCCCCACTCTTTGCCTTCTGCCATTTAGCCAATCTTCTATCCATGGCAATTTGTTACCCATTACAGCATAGGCTCATAACTAATTTAACATCCTCCTTCACCGCACCTTGTCAAAAGTCTTCTGGAAATCTAAATAGATCATGCCCACTGGTTCTTCTTTGTCTAATTTCCTTGTTATCGCCTCAAAGAATTCTAACAGATTTATCAGACATGACCTCCCCTTGACCAAGCCGTGCTGACTCAGTCCTATTTTATCATGCACTTCCAAGTACTTGCCATCTCATCTTTAATAATGGACTCTAAAATCCTATCAATGACCAAAGTCATGGTAACCGGCCTATAATTTCCCGTCGCCTGCCTCCCTCCCTTCTTAAATTGGGGTGTTACATCACCCATTTTCCAGTCCTCTGGGACCGTCCGTGCCTCCAATGATTCTTGAAAGATCACCACCAATGCCTCCACAATCTCCTCAACTATCTCCTTTAGAACCATGGGGTGTAGTCCACTTGGTCCAGGCGATTTATCCAACTTCAGAGTTTTCAGTTTCCCCAGAACCTTCTCCTTAGTGATGGCTACTACATTCACCTCTGCCTCCTGTTTCTCCTGGAGTTCTGGTATCCCACTGGTGTCTTCCACCGTGGAAGACTGATGCAAAGTAACTGATGCAAAGTAACTAGGAAACCGTTTCTTTGTTTCCTATTATTTCCTATTATTACTTTTCCAGCTTCATTTTCCAGTGGTCCAATGTCTATTCTTGCCTCTCTCTTATCTTTTATATATTGAAAAAAACTCTTGTTCTCTTCTTTTATATTATATCTAGCTTCCATTCATATTTCATCTTCTCCCCTCTTTTTGCTTTTTTTAGTTTTCCTCTGCTCGCTTTTAAAGGCTTCCCAATCCTCTGGCTTCCCACTAATCTTCGTCACCTTGTATGCTTTTTCTTATGCTTTTATGCTGTCCTTCATTTCCCTCATCCGCCATGGATGCCTTGTCCTCCCCTTAGCATGCTTCCTCCCTTGTTAACATCTTTCCTCTCCCCCACCCCACCGAATGCCCTAATCCCACATCCTCCCTAGGATATCCGTCCTGCCACAACCCCACAACTGTCCCCACCCTCATCCCCTCTGAATGGCCAACCAAACCCCCAAACGTCTGACCACCCTCCCCCGATGTCTGAACCTCCTCCAGAAGTCTGCCTCCGAAGGTTTGACACCCAATGTCTGCCCTTCCCTAACTGTGACCCCATAAGTCTGAATCCGTGTCTGACAGCCCGAGAGACTGACCCCCCAAGTCTGTGGCTTCCAAAGTCTGACCCTCCCCAGGTCTGAACCCCCCAAACCTTGAACTGCCTGAAGTCTGTCCCCTGAAATTTGACTCCCCTGAAGTCTGAAACCCCGAAGCTTGCACCCCCGATGTCTGACCGCCCTGAAGTCTGACCCTCCCAAAGTCTTGCGCCCCTCTGAAGAGTGAACAACCCTGAAGTCTGAGCACCCCCCTCGAAATATGACCACTCCTAAATTCTGACCCCCTGAAGTCTGACCCTCCCTCGAAATCTGACCAGTCCAGAAGTCTGACCCCCGAAATCTGAACCCCCCCCGAAGTCTGACCCTCTCTCAAAATCTGACCGGTCCTGAAGTCTGACCCCCCCGAAATCTGACCCTCTCTCGATACCTGACCACTCCTGAGCTCTGTGGCATAAGGAACATGTCTCTCAGAACTGGCGGTGTGGATGCATATTTACATTTATCCATAATCACTCTGCTGATGACAGAATGACTCCACAAAGTAGAAGAGTTCAGAGCTCCTTTTAATTATTGAGCCATTTTAATCAACTACTGTGTCAGTATCTACCTCACCATGAAGAAAAACTTGCATTTCCGCCTTTACGTGGCATTATCTCATAAGGTCTCATGACACTTTACAGCCATTGAAGTACTTTAGCAGTGGTCAGCTGTGCTTCCACACAGCGCCAGGGACACAGGTTCGATTCCGACCTTGGGTGACTGTGGAATTTATACTTTCTCCCCGTGTCTGTGTGTGTTTCCTCCGGGTGCAGGTCAGGTGGAATGGCCGTGCTAAATTGCGCATTAATGCCCAAAGATGTGCAGGTTAGGTGGGGTTATGGGGTTAGGGTGGGGGAGTGGGCCTAGGTAGAGTGCTCTTTTGGAGGGTCAGTGCAGATTCGATGGACCAAATAGCCGCCTTCTGCACTGTCGGCATTCTATGGATTCTAATTGTAGTTACTGTTGTAATGTTGGAAACACAGGAGCCAATATGCACAAAGCAAGATCCCACAAACAGCGGGTTGGATTCTCCAGTCCCCCAGCCGTGTATTTTTCAGCAGCACGCCGTTCACTGATGGCGAGATTCTACACTCCCGCCATTTGTCAGTGGGATTACACTGCCAGAGGGAAAAGTGAAACATAACGGCTGGAAAATTCCAAAAGCATATTTTTAGTGAAATAGAAACAGAAATTTCAGATTTTCAGCATCCACAGTATTCTGCTCTGTTTTTGTGATGTTGAGGGACAAATGTTGGCGTGAACACCCTTGCTCTACTTTGAAATAATGACAATAAACAAAGGTGACACCTGGGACTGTGCATCACTCTCGTTTCTCACTCGAGTGTCAGTATTATAACCCCAATGGAGGTCCCGATATCAGGACCATACGATTTCCCATGACTTCACCGGAATATGAACTTCCCCTTTAAGGGGCCGGGGTTTCCCCTTTATGAGGAGAGCCCCAGCTGTATATAAAAACGGCCGGCCGAGGTGCAGGTCGGGGATGGAGACCCTCAGGGGAGTGGAGGAGTATTGTAATTGCATTGGAATAAATCGTGTTCTTTAATTTCTGCCATCATCTATGCATCCTGCTTCTCCCGGACACCGGCGACAAGGATTCAGTGGCGCTGCTATCAACACCAGTTGCTACGTGCCCGGCCCACCTTGTTTAGGCTTCGTGAGGCCCCACTACTAACCACCAAAATGCCACTCATAGGAACGCTGGAACCTTTTAACACAGATACAGACTTTTGCGGTCAATATGTGGAATGCATGGACTATTTTTTCTGAACAAATGTGAATTACCGGAGTAAAAAGAATAACTGTAATATTACTGACGGCTTGCCTGATGGACATGGTGAGGGAGCATTTTGACTGGAAACCACTGCTCATCGTACGCCATTTCCGGTTCCACACGGCTGCTCAGGCCCAAGCCGAGTCAGTGAATGACTTTCTGGCCCATCTCCGGAAACTGGCTGAGACTTGCGAATTCAGAGCAACACTGAATAAAATACTCAGGGACCGTTTGATGTGTGGACTCCGCAATGCGGCCACAAATCGGAAATTACTAGCTGAGGCCTACCGGGACCTCCACCCGGTGGAGACAGCTTTCTCCAGGGAAAGCGACGAACAAGGGGTACAGGAACTCCAGAGAGTGGCAGTGCTCAGTCTGGGACGCCAAAACAAGCGCCAATCACATTTGGCTAGAACTGAGGAGGCCAGCCCCTGACAACGGGATGCCTACCGGAAGAATTGGGCCACCGTAATAGAGGCAGGGGCCCCTGCCGAACGTTCTCGCCCCACCAAGAGGAACACGAATATGACCACCAGCCAGTGGGGGCCACAACAAGCCGCAGAAACCAGAGAAACACAAGGCACTATGAGGATCTACCCGCTCGCTGACTCACACCCCATGTAACAGGGCTTACTACATGGAAGATGGCGTCAACACCTACCAGCTGTTACACTATGGCTGCGCCAAGGGCAGTGCCCATCCAGATCTCGCAAATTAATGGGCACCCAATTGGCATGGAACCCGACACTGGGGCAGCAGTGTCGGTAGTCAGGTGCATTCACTCTGGCCTTCTATTGCTGACCCTGTCCGACAACAAAGCATGGCTGGGCACTTCTACGGGGGAACCGCTGGCACCATTGGTCACTTCAGCAGGTCTAGTTGAGTATGGCCAACAGTCTGGTGGTGGTCCACGGGAGAGATCTGAGCGGTTGGGACATGGCTGGATACACAACTTGTGGTTAGATTGGCAGCGAGTGTGCCACATGCACCCACATGGCTCTGAGGGAGTTCTGACAAGGTTTTCATTGGTGTTCCAGGATGGCTTGGGCACCATGAAAGGGACCGTGGCCTGAATAAGCGTGGATGGCTCAACCCCGCTACCTCCGCGCCCAGCGGTGGAAGAGAAGGTACAAGCAATTCGGCAGGCTCCTGTACCGGGTGGCCAATGGAACTGCATTAATTCCTGGGCTTGCGGAACTACTGTGGCAAGTTGCTCCCAAACCTGGCCACCACTTTAGCCCCCCTCCACCATCTGTTGAAGAAGCGGCAACACTCTAAGTGGGGCCAAGAACAGCCGGTGGCTTTTGCGAAGGTGAAACAACAACTCTCTTGAACCAAGACTGTTAACCCCTTTGACCCATTCTACCAAGCTTGTTGACCTGCGATACTTCTCCGTACGGCATTGGAGCCATGATGGCCCACCCTATGGATGATGGATCTGAACGTTCCATCGCATTCGCCTCAAGAACGTTGACCGATTCAGAGAAGCGATAACCCACATCGAGAAGGAGGGTTTGGCTGTTGTGCTTGGGGTCAAGAAATTCCATTAGTATGTCTACGGGCAACGCTTCACCGTTCTCATGGACCACAAGCTCCACCTAGGGCTCTTCAAAGAAGATTGAATGATTTCCACCCCTCCCCCCTCCACACTCCCCATTGCTTTCATCCAAATCCAGCGATGGGCATTGCTGCTCGCAGCGTATGACTATATTTTGGAGAGCTTCTCCGGGTCCAAGATTCCCCACACTGATGCGTTAAGCCATCTGCCCCTGCCAACCAGGCCACCTGCACCAGCGGTGGCCAGCGAGTTCATGGCTGTCCTCCATTTTATGGACACGCTACCGGTCACGGTGTCCCGTCCCGCATTCGCAGGTGGACCCAGACTGACCCTCAGCTACCTCACGTCCACCACATGGTGCAGTATGGGGCTCAGCACAGGGAATTACCACAGGACCTGAAGGCCGACACCACAAAGATGCAGGAGCATAGAAGGCGGCATGCCCCTTTGGGGAAGTGCATGGCAGTCCCCAATCGTGGACGTGGCCCACTCTTGACAGACCTCCACAATAGATACCCTGGCCTAGATGCAGATCGGGGAAGGAAACCTTTAGGGGAGTATTATAATTGTATTGAAATAAACAGCGCTCTTTAATTTCTACCATTGTCTATGCATTCTACTTATCATAGATTAACCAGTCAGCCTTGATTTTCTGTTCAGACTTCTGGAATAAAATTTGAAGCCACAACTCTGTAACGCACAGTTGAGGGTGACACTATCTGACACGGTTAACAGGGGTGCAGGGCAATAGGGAGCACAAAAACTGATGCTTGCCACTGGCTGTGTTCTCCCAGCTAACGCGAGGGTCCTTAACCCAGCTGGCATACAGAGGGGAGAAATCCCCATTAATCTATGCTGGGCTTTGAAAAGACATTGTGACAAGTCAGCCAGAATACAAACAGGCAGCATAAGGATTAAAACAGTTTGCAAAGGGGAGCTCAGAATAAACTCATTTGAGCTAATCTTGTTGCCTGTTGTTCAAACAAGCGCCTGATTGTTCAAGGTCCCTGATATGGGGGGGGGGTGGGGGGCAGACTTTGACAAGGGCAGACACATGGATATCTTGCCAAACAAAAGGTTTAAAAAGCAGTGCGTGTGCACACGGCATATTGGGGTGCATGACTCATATTTAAAAGCAGAACGGCCCTCTCCTGTGTGGGTGGGTGAGTGGTTAGGCTGGGCAGGCAGCTACTTGTAAATATAGCTTGTTGACGCTGTGTAAGGAAGTGCTTTACTCAGTGCTTAATGTTATTTGTATGTAGTTAGTGGAGTGTATCAAACGCAGAACAACTTGTGGCTTATGTTGGGTTCAGAGATTTTATTTAGCTCTTCCATATGTCCATCCCTGTAAATAGCTCTGTAAATATTTTGCTCCTCCTTGTTTTATGTCAGTTGGGGACAATGATCTTATTCATCACGTTGATGATGAGAAGCGAGCCGCTTGTCTTTTGTATCCAGAATTAAAATAGAATTTGGTCTCCATTTTCAAAGGGAGATTGCGTTCACAGTGCAGAATAGCTCTGGCTTCTGTGGGTATTTTTGGAAGCGTTATCCAATTAGAACCACTCTTCAGCACTTACCCCATTCCCTAACTGTTTGCTTAAAGTTTTTATTTATTTTATTTTGCTCGTTAAAGTTATGCTTGAATACGGTGTCAGTTAGCAATTTCCAGATCAGACTAACTCGTGTTTTTTGAAAACCTCTTCCCCCCCCTGGGAAGGGGCCTTGTTAAACATCCACGTTTCAACAGGTTCCCACTGCAATTCGTGCCAATAGACTTGAGAAGGAAATAGCAGTGTGTTTGCTGCCAGGCTAAACCAACACGGGGCTGCTTTGGGGGACTCGAGAAGGCACCAGAAGTAACTCCAATTTTCATTTTCCTGTGGGACAAGAAGCTGTCTGATGAAACTTCATGGTGCGTCTGCAAATGACCAATTGCACCTGCTGAGTTGGGAGAAAACTCCTGCCGAGTTGAGGGAACACTCTTGTTGAGCTTGGGGAACAAACCTGTAGAGTTAGGGAATCACTCCTGTCGATTTAGGGGAACATTCCTGCCGAGTTAGGGGAATATTAGTTTGAGTTACGGGATCACTCCTGTAGAGTTAGAGGATCACTCCTGCAGAGTTTGGGGATCACTCCTGTAGAGTTCGGGGATCACTCCTGCAGAGTTAGGGGATCACTCCTGTAGAGTTAGGGGATCACTCCTGCAGAGTTAGGGGATCACTCTTGTAGAGTTCGGGGATCACTCCTGCAGAGTTTGGGGATCACTCCTGTAGAGTTAGGGGTTCACTCCTGTAGAGTTAGGGGTTCACTCCTGTAGAGTTAGGGGATCACTCCTGTAGAGTTAGGGGTTCACTCCTGTAGAGTTTGGGGATCACTCCTGTAGAGTTAGGGGATCACTCCTGCAGAGTTAGGGGATCACTCCTGTAGAGTTAGGGGTTCACTCCTGTAGAGTTAGGGGATCACTCCTGTAGAGTTAGGGGTTCACTCCTGTAGAGTTAGGGATCACTCCTGCAGAGTTAGGGGATCACTCCTGTAGAGTTAGGGGTTCACTCCTGTAGAGTTAGGGGATCACTCCTGTAGAGTTAGGGGATCACTCCTGTAGAGTTAGGGGTTCACTCATGTAGAGTTAGGGGTTCACTCCTGTAGAGTTAGGGGATCACTCCTGTAGAGTTAGGGGATCACTCCTGTAGAGTTAGGGGATCACTCCTGCAGAGTTAGGGGATCACTCCTGTAGAGTTAGGGGATCACTCCTGCAGAGTTAGGTGATCACTCTTGTAGAGTTAGGGGATCAATCCTGCAGAGTTAGGGGATCACTCCTGCAGAGTTAGGGGATCACTCCTGCAGAGTGAGGGGATCACTCTTGTAGAGCTAGGGGATCACTCCTGCCGAGTTAGGGGATCACTCCTGCAGAGTTAGGGGATCATTCCTGCAGAGTTAGGGGATCACTCCTGCTGATTATGTGGATCACTCCAGCCAAATCAGGGGATCACCCCGGCCGAATTAGGGAACACTCCTGGTGCACGATCAATTGCACGAAAGACTCAGATTGGTACAACTGTGGCTTTATGACAGTCAGATGCGTGGCCTCCTGCTGCAGCTGGTGAAATGACTGATCAGGAGGAGGTCATGCATATTTATACGGCTCCTTGTAGGCGGAGCTAGCCGGCAGGGGCTACCGGCGCACCTGTAGTGCAGATCCTACCTTACATCCCCTAATACAGGTGCACACAGTGGATCACCACATTCACCCCCTGTTAAAAATGAGTTCGGCGGGGGTGGCGTGGAACTATATACAGATTTACAAATAATTTACAGAGGGGAGGGTGAAAAAATATATGTCCACCTTGTAGTCTGGTGCCCGTCAGAGGTTAAGTCTGTCCGGTGGTTTGACGGCTCTCTGGGAGCAACCTAGCGGTGGTGGCGATATCGGTGCTGGCGGTGTTGGTGCTGGCCAGTAGTTGGATGACTCCGGGAGTGTGCTGAAATCTTCCTCGTCCTCTAGCGTGGGCAGGGGAAGAAGGGATGGCCTGGTGGGGCTAATGCTGGGAGCGCAGGGGGAGGAGAGGGTGGCGCATGGGTGGGGAAGTGTGTGGGAGTGGAACCTGAGGGAGCCAGGTCCCTGAGTGAGACTGTATCCTGGCGGCCGTCAGGGAACTCCACATAGGCATACTGGGGGTTGGCGTGGAGCAGGTGTACCCTGTCCATCAAGGGGTCCGCCTTGTGGAGTCGGACATGCCTATGTAGAAGAACCGGTCCTGGAGCTGCGAGCCAAGTCGGGAGCGACATCCCGGATGTGGACTTCCTAGGGAAGGTAAAAACACGTTCATGGGGTGTGTTATTTGTGGCTGTGCACAGTAGAGACCAGATGGAGTGCAGTGCATCCGGGAGGACCTGCTGCCAGCGAGCGGCTGGGAGGTGTCTGGACCGTAGGGCCAGCTGGATGACCCTCCAAACCGTCCGTTCTCCATCTCTACCTGCCCGTTTCGCCGGGGATTATAGCTGGTCGTCCTGCGGGAGGTGATACCCCTGCTGAGCAGGAAACTGACGCAGCTCATCGCCTCATGAATGAGGGATCCCCTGTCGCTGTGGATGTAGTCGGGGGAAACCGAACAGAGCGAAGATGGAGTTGAGGGCCTTGATGACGGTGGCAGACGTCATATCGGGGCATGGGATGCCGAAGGGGAACCGGGAGAATTCATCGACCACATTGAGGATATATGTGTTGCGGTCGGTGGATGGGGAGGGGCCCTTTGAAATCCACGCTGAGGCGCTCAAAGGGGTGGGACGCTTTCACCAGGTGCGCACGGTCTGGCCGGTTGAAGTGCGGCTTACACTCCGCACAGACCTGGCAGGTCTCTGGTGACTGTCCATACTTCCTCGACGGAGTACAGTAGATTGCGGGCTTTGACGAGGTGGTACAATCGAGTGACCCCCGGGTGATAAAGGCTGTTGTGCAGGGCACGGAGTGGTTTACTGTGTGCTGGCACATTACCTCGGGAGAGGGCGTCTGGGGGCTCGTTGAGTTTGCCGGGGCGATACAAAATCTCGTAATTGTAGGTGGAGAGCTTGATTCAAGATTTTTGATCTTGCCCTGCTGCGTGTTGTTGAACATGAAAGCTACCGACCGTTGGTCAGTGAGGAGAGTGAATCTCCTGCTGGCCAGGTAATGCCTCCAATGCCGCACCGCTTCAACGATAGCCTGGCCTGCTTTTCAACAGACGAGTGTCGAATTTCAGAGGCATGAAGAGTGCGGGAAAAGAATGCCACGGGTCTGCCTGCCTGATTTAGAGTGGCGGCGAGTGCAACATCTGAAGCGTCGCTCTCTACTTGAAAGGGCAGTGTTTTTGTCTACTGCGTGCATCCGGCCTTGGCTATGTCTGCTCTAATACGGGCGAAGGCATGTTGTGCCTCGGCTGTGAGAGGAAATTGAGTGGACTGTATAATGGGCGGGCCTTGCCCGCGTAGTTTGGGACCCATTGGCGTAATAAGAAAAGAACCCCAGGTAGCATTTGAGGACAGTGGGAGAGGGAGAGCTCCATGAGGGGGCGCATGCGGTCGGGATCAGGCACCAGGAGTCCGTTTTGGACTACGTAGCCAAGGATGGCTAAGTGGTTGGTGCTCAACACACACTTCTCCTCATTGTAGGTGAGGTTGAGGAGAGTGGCGGTGTGGAGAAATTTGGCAAGGTTGGCGTCGTGGTCCTGCTGGTCGTGGCCACAGATTGGTGCGTTGTCCAGGTACGGAAACGTGGCCCGCAGTCCATACCGGTCAACCATTTGGTCCATTTCTCTTTGGAATACCGAGACCACGTTAGTGACACCGAAGGGAACCCTAAGAAATTGATAGAGGCGACCGTCCGCCTCGAAGGCGGTGTAGGGACGGTCCGATTTACGGATGGGGAGCTGGTGATTGGCGGATTTAAGGTCAATCGTTGAGAAGACCCGGTACTGTGCAATCTGATTGACCATATCAGATATGCGTGGGAGGGGGTACGCGTCAAGCTGCGTGTACCGATTGATGGTCTGGCTGTAGTCTACGACCATTCTGTGTTTCTCCCCAGTTTTAAACCAGTACAACTTGGGCTCTCAAGGGGCTATTACTGGCCTCGATGATACCCTCCCGAAGCAGTCGCTGGACTTCGGACCTGATGAAGGCCTTGTCCTGGGCGCTGTACCGTCTGCTCCTGGTGGCGACGGGCTTGCAATCCGCAGTTAGATTGGCAAAGAGGGAGGGGGGAATCAACCTTGAGGGTCTTGAGGCCGCAAACGGTGAGTGGGGATAGGGGCCCGCCGAATTTGAGGGTGAGGCTCTGGAGATTACACTGAAAATCCAGACCCAGCAATAGTGCAGCTCAGTGGTTGGGGAGGACGTAGAGGTGGAAAGTGCTGAATTCTACACCCTGGACAGTGAGATTGACCACACAGAAACCTCAGATCGAGACAGAGTGGGATCCGGAGGCCAGGGAGATCCGTTGGTTGGCGGGGTGGACCGGTTGGTGAGGGAGCAGCACCTTACCATGTCTGGGTGAATGAAGCTTTCGGTGTTCCCGGAGTCCAGTAGGCAAGAGGTCACATGGCCGTTGATTTCCACTGTCGTCGAAGCGGTGGCCAGGTTGTGAGGACGGGACTGGTCCAGTGTCATAGAGGCAAGCTGCGGGTGGTCGTCCGAGGATTCAGATGGGGAGTGTCGGCGACCCGGATCCAGTGTTCCAGTCCCGTGGGGAAGACAAAATGGCGGCGTCCGGAGGACCTGTTGAAGAGAAGATGGCGGTGCCCATGCAACGCACGTTGTAGGGGCAGGGCAAGATGGCGGTGTCCATGGAGCGCACTTTGCAGGGGCGGGCAAGATGGCAGTGCCCATGGTGTGCACGTTGTGGGGGTGGGGCAAGGTGGCGGCGCCCATGGGCTGCAGGTGGACCTGGGGGGAGAAGATGGTGGCGCCCACTGGTCGCACGTGGCCCCGGGAGCAGAAGATGGCGGCGCCCATTGTGCGATCAGCTGGGCGAAGGGGGCGATTGTGGGCGTGATAGCGGCGACTGCGCGGGCCTGGCACACTGCCGCAAAGTGGCCCTTCTTACTGCAGGATTTGGAAGTGGCGGCGCGGGCTGGGCAGCGCTGGCGGGAGTGCTTCTGCTGGCCGCAGAAGTAGCAGCGGGGACCCCCAGGGTGCGGGGTGTGGCGGGTGATGCAGGCATATTGAGTAGGAGAGGTCCCAGCGGGGGGTCACTTGGGGTCCAGGAGGGGTAGGAGGGGTGGGTCGCGCGGCGAGTGGGGTAGGATTGGACATTGCAAGATGCGACCGTCATGGAAAGCGCTAAAGCTTTCGTCTCCGCTAGGTCGAGCGTGGTCCCTTCCAGCAGTCGTTGTCGGATGGGGTCCGACGCAATCCCCGTCACGAATGCGTCACGCATGAGGAGATTGGAATGTTCAGTGGCCGTGATGGCCTGACAGTCACAGTCCCGTACAAGTGGGATAAGAGCCCGCCAGAAGTCTTCGATTGACTCACCAGGTAGCTGTACGCGAGTGGCGAGTACGTGACTTGAGAAGAGTGTGTTTGTCTTCTAAAGGTAGTTCTCTTTAAGGAGTGCCATCGCTTCCGCGTAACACGGGGCGTCCTGGATCAATGGGAACATGCTGGAGTATACAACTTGGATCTTCTGAGCTTCCGTCGGCGTGGGGGTCGCAGCGTTGATGTAAGCCTCAAAACAAGCCAGCCAGTGATTAAAGTCCTTTCTGGCGTCTGGCGAGTGCGGATCCAGCTGCAGGCAATCTGGTTTGATCCTGATGTCCATAATGTAGAAAAATCTGACTATAATAAATTGATGCACGATCAATTGCACGAAAGACTCAGGTTGGTACAACTATGGCTTTATTACAGTCAGATGCGTGGCCTCCTGCTGCAGCTGGCGAAATGGCTGATCAGGAGGAGGTCATGCATATTTATACAGCTCCTTGTGGGCGGAGCTAGCCCACAGGACCTGTAGTGCAGGTCCTACCTTACATCCCCTAATACAGGTGCACACAGTGGATTACCACACTCCTGTAGATATAGAGGATCACTCCTGCCGAATTAGGGTATGACTCCTGTCGAGTTGGGACAATAATCCTGTCGAATTAGGGATCACTCCTGTAGAGTAGGGGATCACTCCTGCAGAGTTAGGGGATCACTCTTGCAGAGTTAGCGGATCACTCCTGTCGAGTTCAGACATAATCCTGCTGAGTGAGGGATAACTCCTGCAGCGTGAGGGGATCACTCCTGCAGAGTTAGCGGATCACTCCTGCAAAGTTAGGGGATCTCTCCCATAGCATTAGGGGATCACACCTGCAGAGTTATGGGATCTCTCCTGTAGAGTTAGGGGATCACTCCTGTAGAGTTAGTGGATCATTCCTGTAGAGTTAGGGGATCGCTCCTGCAGAGTTAGGACAATAATCCTGCCGAGTTACGAGATCACTCTTTGCGTTTGGGAAACATTCCTGTCGATTGTGACAACACCCTGGGCAAGTGCGAAGTTCCAGCCCCACCTGTCCTGGACGCATAACACAAGTGAATAAACCAACAATTCTTCGAAAAATTTTCAACGTCTTTGGCCCTTGGCTGATACTAGTTGCAGTCACCAGGTTTGTAAGTTTAAAAAAAATAGATTCAGTGTGCCCAATTCATTTCTTCCAATTAAGGGGCAATTGATCGTGGCCAATCCACCTATCCTGCACATCTTTGGGTTGTAGGGGCAAAACACACGCAAACACGGGGACAATGTGCAAACTCCACACGGAAAGTGACCCGGAGCCAGTATCGAATCTGGGACCTTGGCGCGGTGAGGCAGCAGTGCTAACCACTGTGCCACCGTGCTGCCCGCTCCAAGTTTGTAAATTGAAATACAATTAATGTTTCTTTATAACAAGAATCATAATGAAATATGCAGTAAATACAAATGGATAATGACAAGCTAATGTACTAGTCGCTTTCTTAACTGTCCCACCCTCTACTCACACACACAAGGCAGACAAACACAGAGCGGGAAGAGGGAAAAATAATAAGGATGAAGGTCAAATGATAAGAGACTTTGTTCCAATGGTTCTTGAGTCCGCTTTCCTCGCAGCACGCTGACTGATTAAAGTTCTTGCTTCGCAGCCTGCACTGATGTTCTCTGTCGTTTAGAAATGTATTGCTCATAGCTTTTCCTGCAGCGGTCCCTTTGCTTAACATCAAACTCTGTTGTAATTTTGTGGTTTATTTCCAGGTGTCTGACTTTTCTGGAGATGGAGTTGGTCGGTTCTGGATTCTGTTGGCATAGCCTGTAATGGTTCTCCTGTGCATAGATTCATCCAGGCACCCTGCCAATTCACAACCACAGTCTTTATGGAGAAAAGCAGAGAGGTTGAGGACAGCAGTCCTTCCTCTGAGCAGCCAGGAGTCAAACTGAAACCAAAACTCAATCCTTGAAGCTCTGAAACATTCCAGTGACGTTGGATCCAATCACCCCCTGTTACCAGGCAAAGCACAGCCTTTTCGGCCAAATTCAGCCAAATCAATTAAACTGAGTCATCGCTGATTTCAGCCAGTCTGCAATCAACAGCCTAAAACAGCATAGCCTTCTGGATCATTGTGTTTGAATTAAATACATAGGCTGCTTACAGGTTGCTTTGCCTTAAAATTCAGAGGTCCATTAAACATCCATGGATCACAATGTAACAGTAAAAATAAAAGAACGGGGAAATAAGGGAACAATCAAGGAATTAACAGGAAGGACCCTTACATGAGTAAAGAGAACATCCTGTCAAGTTAGGGGAACAATCCTGTCAAGTTAGGGGAATTGCTGCTCCTCTTGGTTCCATTGAAATCTTCTTATACTTCAAAAAAACCAAATTAAATAATCTTTAATTACAGCCATTGGAGCGTCCTGACTGATTTCTCGATGTGCTCCTGTGCTCACCTCCAACTTATGTTTGAGCATTTTAACCATCTGTCTGGGATGACCTTTGTACAAAAAGAGGTTCCCCAGTTGCAATGTTGCCATCACCTGCATAGTTTGGCTTCGACTGTCCCATTGTTAAATTGGTATTTAAACTCTTACTTGGGTAACGCATACCAATTACTATTCCATGTTTCACATTGCTCACAGGTAAAATGGTTTTATCAGCCAAAGCTCCTGGGCTTCAGAGACTGTGAAACTAGCAGTTTACTGCTGCAGCAGGTCATGAGGGTCATTCATTTCCAGTACAGTTTGTACAGTTAAGATATTTTCAAAACTGAGTTAAATGATGGAATTGTTGACTGTACTGTACTATATGTGTTTGTTTGTCATTGGGTGAGAGCCCCTGACCTTGAATGACACCATCATTATGAAGTCCCATATCATTCTGGGGATTGTCATTGATAGACATTTCACTAGAACACCATGACTACAAGTATAGGGTAGAGGTGCAGACTTTCTGCCGTCTTCATCTTAATGAAAATGGAAAATCCAATGTAGCACATGTAGGTCATTGTGAAGGGCATTAGCAACAAAGTGCGTGTTTTACTCAGCATTGGATACTCCTTGGATATGCTAATCCAGAATGCTGACAGCCTCATGGCCTTCTGGTATGTTTTAATGTGCTATCACAGATCAGCTACAGCAACATAGTCTTTTAATTTGGAGTCAGCACTAAGTTAACACCTGACTCTGGGGTCTCAACCTCAAAATAAATTTTTCACCCACCACTTCTGTTTGAAAATCTGAAACTTCTCTCATTTGCCAGTGCTTCCCTTCATTCAACACACAAAGACTTTGCATCCTGATTTGCATTGGCACAATTGACAAAAACTAGACCTCAAGAAATCACCTTTATACAATTTATTCCTGAATTAAGTTTCTGCTTTGTAGGCTGTTTACTGGAGGACCTGGAGCTCTGTCCAGAGCTAACATTAGCACCACTCTGTCCTGCCCTGGACTCACCTGAGCAGCCCGCTCCAGCAGAGTCAATTAAGAGATCCTGTCCAATAGGTACACTGCCTATTTGAGACTCTAACCATCTCTTACTTTTAAGAAAACAATCCATCTTCAGTCTTCTTGCCAGCAGCTGGAAAGTCGAAGCAACTCTGCTCCGTAATTTGGCGCCAAAAGTACATACACAGAGGGTGCTTGAGGTCAAGTATATGTGCAAGGCGCCTGGCCTGCTCACTGCTGCCGCTTCTGGCCAGAAAACTACTCACAGCCTCATTTATTTTAATTTAAAAGGCATCAGCAGCGCCATGCTCAATGTGAAGCCGGTGACGGCCATTTGGCGCTTCTCCCATGATTGGGACCATCGAACCGTTCTCGACCCGCACTTTTAAAAACCCTGCTATAGAGGATAGAAATGAAACAAACGCAGCAATCTGATGCGGATTGATCATTCACACTTGAGCATTCACTCCAAGTCAAATGTCTAATCCCTCAATCATACTTGACTGTCTGCAGAGGTCAGTATGGGCAGAGGGATAAAATACAGGAACATTGCTGTTCCAGGAAGTATACAGGGATAATCGGGTGAAAAAAGGAAGTAATTACATTGGAGGAATCGGTCCATCAGCCTAACTACTTAGACCAGTGTTTATACTCCACAAGAGGTCCCCAGCATCAAAGATATCACTACACGTCATATCAAGACAAAGCTGAAGACAAAGGATACTGCAAAGGCTTATTCCCATAGTAGCACTGAAGACTTGAGCACAGAATTAGCTGCACGTTAACCGAGCTGTTCCAGTACAGCTACAA
Source organism: Scyliorhinus canicula (assembly GCF_902713615.1). Classification (NCBI taxonomy): domain Eukaryota; kingdom Metazoa; phylum Chordata; class Chondrichthyes; order Carcharhiniformes; family Scyliorhinidae; genus Scyliorhinus; species Scyliorhinus canicula. Next base: position 82,898,077 of record NC_052160.1, read on the forward strand.
CACTGGAATCTACCTGGCATTGTGGAAAATCGTCTCCTCTCCATAAAATGGAGGTCAAAGCCAACCCAGTCATTACTCTCCCCCACCCCAACACCTCCTCAAACCCCTCCAGTTTACTCTCAATCATCAGTAAAGTAAAGGAAGTTGTCATCAACACTAATATCAAGTGGCACTTACTTAGCAAGGGCCGCTCAGCTCCTTGTCACATTACAGCCTTAGTTGAAACATGGACAAAAGTGCTGAACTCCAGAGATGAGGTGAGAGTCACTGTCCTTGACATCATGGCAGAATTTGACTGAGTATGACACAAGGAGCCCGAGCAGAGTTGGAGTCAATGGGAGTCAGGGGGGAAACTCTCCGCTGGTTGGAATCATACCTGGCACAAAGGAAGATGGTTGTGGTTCTTGGAAGTCAATTTTCTAGGTCCCAAGACATCACTGCAGGAGACCCCAGCAATCTTCAGCTGCTTCATCAATGACTTTTTCTCCATCATAAGGTCATAAATGGGATGTTCGCTGATAATTATACAATGTTGAGCACTATTCTTAACTTCCCAGATACTGAAGCAGTCCACGTGCGAATGTAACAAGACCTGGATAATACCCAGGCTTGGAATGACAGGTGACAAGTAACATTCATGTCACACAAGTGCCAGGCAATGACTATCTCTACAAGACAGAATCTACCAATTTCCCCTTGACATTCAATGGCATGGCCATTTTTGAATCCTTTAACATCAGCATCATGGACATTACAATTGATTAAACCTAACTGGACTACTGTAGCTACAAGAGTAGCTCAGAGGTTGTGAATTCCCAAAGCCTGTCTACCATCTAGAAGGCACAAGTCACTAGTGTGATGGGGTACTCTCCACTTGCCTGGATGAGTGCAGCTCCAGCAATACTCCAGAAGCTTGATACCATCAGGACAAAGCAGCCCGCATCATTGACACCCCATTCACCATCTTTAAATTAATTCCCCAATTACCAACGCACAGTGGCAGCAGTGTGTACCATGTACAAGATGCAATGCAACAACTTACCAATGCTCCTCAGGCAGTACCTTCCAAACCCGCAAATTCTACTGCCAACAAGGACGCCACCACCTGAAAATTCCCCTTCAGGACCCTCACCATCCTAAGTTGGAAATATATCGGCAGTTACTTCACTGTCACTGGGTCGATCTGCTGTAACTCCCGACCAGCACTGTGGATGTAACTATACTGAGTAGACTGCAGTGGTTCAAGAAGTTAGCTCACCACAACATACTCAAGGGCAATTTGGGATGGGCAATAATCACTGGCCTAGCTAGTGACGGTCACATCCTGCAGAACAATAATAAAAGGAAAAATGGCAGAGCATCAGGAAATTCACAAATGTACATAGGTTAGGATTAAATGAGGGGGACAGGAGAGTGCACTTGGCCCATTATGACAGTTCCATTTCTGCACCTTGTGGGGGAGGTAGACACCGGCTGTGTGTAGATGAGGAACCACGAGGTTGCAAATGAAAAAAATCGCCAGAGCGTAAGATCAGTTACAACAATTTGCATTTCCAAAGTATCATTAATATAGGAAATCACCCAAAAGCCCTTCAGAGAAACATTTTAGATGAAAATTGACATTGAGGCAAAGAAAAAGAGAATTTGAATCTATATTGAGCCTCTTTTCATGATGTCAGAATGTCCCAAGGATTTCTGAAATGCAATCACTGCTGATTTATAGCAAACATGACAGCAATTTATACACAGAATTCGACAATCAATCATGGCCAGGTAATGTATTTAAGTGATATTGATTGAGGGATAGATATTAACCATGTGGAACTCCCCTGCTCTTCCTCAAAATAGTTTCATGCAATATTTCACATCTCCTTGGTTTAACATCCAATCTGATTACTGACACCTCAAACAATCAGAGCCGGCAATCTCTTGCCTGGGAGTGATGGCCATGGGTAGGACTACAACAGATCCCAAGGGAGGGCATAAGTGATGAACCCAGACTGCAAGATAAGTCTGGCATCTTGTGGGGTCCAGGCTACGGCGGTGGGGGGTGGAATAAAGGATGACAGGTCTGGGGATGGAAACCTGAAAGAATGCTTTCGCCTTTGGGGGGCTGCTGGCATCTCCGATGGGCCTTTAAATAAATAATAATTTAGGGATGTGGGCTTCGCTGGTTAGGCCAGCATTATTGTCCATCCGTAGTTGCCCTTGAGAAGGTGGTGTGAGCTGTCTCCTTGAACTGCTGCAGTCTCTGAGGTGTAGGTACACACACAGTGCTGTTAGGGAGGGAGTTCCAAGATTCTGACCCAGCGACAGTAAAGGAGCGGTGATACATTTCCAAATCAGGATGGTGAGTGACTTGGAGGGGAACCTCCAGGTGGTGGGGTTCCCAAGTACCTGCGGCTCTTGTCCTTCCAGATGGTAGTGGTCGTGGGTTTGGAAGCTGCTGACTAAAGAACCTTGGTGAGTTACTGCAGTGCATCTTATAGATGGTACACACGGCTGCCACTGTTCGTCGGTGATGGAGGGAGTGAACGTTTGTGGAATCATAGAATTTACAATGCAGAAGGAGGCCATTCGGCCCATTGAGTCTACACCGGTCCTTGGAGAGAGAGGCCCATGCCTCCACCCTATTCCCGTAACCCAGTAACCCCACCTAACCTTTTTTGGACACTAAGGGGCAATTTATCATGGCCATTTCAGCACCATTTGCGACTCCTCAGATAATGAAGCAGGCCGTGCCCAAATCCAGTAAGACCACGTAACCTGCATGTCTTTGTACTGAGGGAGGAAACCGGAGCACACGGAGGAAACACACGTAGACAAGGGGAGAACATGCAAATTCCACACAGTCACCCGAGGCCAGAATTGAACCCGGTCCCTGGAGCTGTGAGGCAGCAGTGCTAACAACTGCGCCGCTGTGCTGCCCAAGGTGGAGCAATTAATCGGGCTGCTTTGTCCTGGATGGTGTTGAGCTTCTTGAGTGTTGTTGGAGCTGCAAGCATCCAGGCAAGTGGAGTATTCCATTACATTCCTGACTGGTGCCTTGTAGATGGTGAACATGCTTTGCGGGGGGGGGGGGGGGGGGGGGTGTGGTCAGGAGGTGTGTTACTTGCCGTAGGATTCCTAGCCTTTGGCCTGCTCAAGCAGGCAAAGTCTTAATATGGCTAGTCCAGTTCAGTTTCTGATCAATGGTAACCCCAGGATGTTGATTGTGGGGGATTCAGTGATGGCAATGCTATTGAACATCAAGGAGTGATGGTTGGATCCTCTCTTGTAGGAGATGGTCATTGTCTGGCACTTGTGTGGTGCACATGTAACTTGCCACTTGTTTGCTCAAGACTGGATATTGTCCAGGTCTTACTGGATTTGGGCACGGCCTGCTTCATTATCTGAGGAGTCGCAAATGGTGCTGAACATTATGCAGTCATCTGTGAACATCCCCACTGACCTTATGATGGAAGGGAGGTCATTGATGAAGCAGCTGAAGATGGTTGGGCTGAAGACACTATCCTGAGGAACTCCTGCACTGATGTCCAGGAGCTGAGATGATTGACCTCCAACCACGACAACCATCTTCCTTTGTGTCAGGTATGACCCAAACCAGGGAGAATTTCCCCCGAATCCCATTGACTTCAATTTTGCTAGGTGAAGTGAAGAGAGTAGAGAATACCTAAGAGGTCATAAGAGTTGGACCAGGGTACAATTCTTGAAGATGTTTAAGACTGGAGGAGATTACAGAGACGGGGAGGAGTGAGTCCTTGAGGGATTGGAATATAAGGATTTCAAATTTGAGGCACTGATGGACTGGGAGCTGATGTAGGTCAGTGAAAACAGGGATGATAATGAGTGTGACTTATTTTGAGTTATGATGTGGCCAGTAGAGTTTTGGATGTGCTGAAGTTTAAGAGGGTGGAAAATCCTAGTTCCAGAACATTGGAATAGTGTTGGAGGTATGGGGCAGGGACAAGGATGTGTGATATTGCAGAGCTGTAATTATGCAGTCTTTGTGATGAAAGGGCATTGGGTCACCAGCTGTACTCAGGACCAAATAAGATATTGAGGCATCAGAAAGTGGCTAACGGAGGGATTCCATTGATTGTAAATGCATGGAGTTTGTGGCATGGATCAAAGATAGGAACCTCAGTCGTTCTAATATTTGATTGGACAAAATTGTGACTCATCTCCGACTGGATGTTGTGAAAGCAATGTGACAAATCATAGAAAGTGAAGGAAATGTGCCTCGCACTGTTGCACGTTTTACTTGAGTGTAATTCGCGTTTATTGGAGTGTATTAACACGCCTCCGTTTAAAGGCCATGTGCTTAACACTGCTAGGCTCTGTGTGTATTTTCAGCTCGGGAGTCGCCAGGTGTCGTATAACACCTCACAAATATTCCAAGGTCAGGTTCAAAGCAATAAAATATACACCGATTAGTAAGTTACAAACGATTAGTATTTATTATTACAAATATAATAAATACGCATGCACACGCTAAGGGACTAAGCTACAACTAAACTAAGCGATCAGAATACTTAACTAAACAGGAACAGGCAAGGTCAGGGAGCGAGGCCTTCGTTTCGATCTTGGTCTGTAACCTTCAGAGAGTGTGCTGGTCGCTGGGGGTCCAGCGGGGCTGGTTCGCGTAGCGAGCGTCGTATTGTCACTTACGGTTCGGCGGCTGTTGCTCAACGGCTGGAGTCAGGATACAAGTCGAAGTTCTGGGTCGAAGTCAAAGCCGGAGCACGAAAACAACAGACAGGACCATGTGTGGGGGTCTATCTTTATAGGGCCCCAATGTCCGTGCCTTTTTTGGGGCGGGCTTTCACCTTCAGGTATCAATTGGATCAGATCCTAATCGATATCTTTTGAATTCCCCCAATGTGAGGGTCTCTCCTCGATGGAGGGGGCGGTCTCTATGGTGGATACTTCTGGTGCCGCTCTGTCTGGACATCCACTTAAAGTATCTATTCAAACCCAAATGTTGCCATTGTGTGTGCCCAGATCTGGATTGCCTCATTAATATGCAAAGCGTTTTGCTATTAACACCTTTGGTTTGAGATCTTCCACCTGGCCAGAAACTAGTTTTGCTGCTTGCAAAATGCTAATCAGTCTTTGCAGACTGCTTGTCTTGGCTAAACTGCTTTTTCCCTGCAGTCTTAGCAATTCTCCATTTTGTTAGCCCAGTGTCCATCTTAGGTGGCTACAGCAGAACTAACATTCCCTTAACATGTGTGCAAGTGCAGCTGTACAGCAATATTAAAATAACTGCACAGTGCTGCAAGTGTGCGCACCCTACTAAGAAAAGTTATGAGGAACATTGATGGAGGAGTTGGGACAGTGGGAATGAGGTAGTACTGGTGCTGTCAGCATTGATCTCTAATCTGACAGGGACAGCACAGACATGAGAAATAGGACAGGCCAAGGATTGACCCTTGGGGGTTCTCACAGGAAATGGGACAGGACAGGAAGTAATGCTACTGAAGGAGGCTATCTGGCTACGACTGGATGAATGAAACTAAGCGAGGGCGGTTTCACTCTGTTGGACAATGGAGAAGAGACATTAGAGGGGGATTGCAAGAAACATGTTAAAGGCCGAGGACAAGTCAAAAAGGATGAGGAGGGTTAGTTTTGTAGAGTTGTAGTCACCTAGGTTGTCATTTGTGATTTTGATAATGGCTATTTCAAAGAAAATAGGACAAGTTGTCAGGAAGTTGGGGTTCAGCTTTGAGGTAGTGGCCCTTCCATCATCTGGTCATTGTTGTGACCCCGTTGGGGCCAAGGACTGTGCTCCATATGATTCTCCCTTAGACAGCTGAGTATGAACTCTCCTGGTAACTGGGGGCAGGGTTTCTCCTTAACAAGGGGAAACTACTCAGTATATAAACCCTGCCCTGGGTGCAAGTCAGGGAAGGTGGACCTTCGGGGAGAGGAATTATTGTTTTGTTATTTTGTGTACAGTGCAGAAAACCTGTTGTTCATTTCTACCATATCGTGTGTTTCTGTTATCTCTGAAATTTGGGTTTGTAGCCACCGAAGTTGGCCATTCGCTCAATACAAAATGGAGGAATGCAAAGCTTGCAGGTTAAAATGGACAAAGTTTGCAGCACCAGCAGGCTGCAACAAGCCAATGTGTATTCTGTCTGCTAAGAGAGCAGACAGCACCGAAACGAACATTCCACATACTAATGAGGCAATCTCCGGGACAGTTAACATAGTAATGAAACGATCCCAGGGACAATGGATACAAATAGGGAAGTGATTGCAACATTGTATAGGATACCAGACACCCCGGCACCAGTGGGGTTCGAAGACAAAGCACTTGAAGGCCTGCCCATTAGCTGAGGGACAACCTCAGTATTGGGGGGATTCAAACAAATCGATTGGGAAGAGACCCAATCGATCCCCAGCAGATAGAGGGTCCGCCCAAAACGCGAAGCCCTGGAACCTATAAAAGACAGGTCCCAAACTTAGTTTGTTCTTCTTGACCAGCCCTCCTCTCTTGACCAGCCCTCTCAACCAGCTTTTACCGAAGAAGACCTTGACCGAGAGAGAGGAGAGGTTTGGGACAGCAGCCGCCAGCAAGTAAGTGTCTCACAACGATCGCTACCAGAGATAGACACTCCTGACCCCTTTTTAACCCGTACCAACCTGAAGTCTGCGGACCCAGAGCAGAGCAAGAGGCCTTGTCTCCTGATCCAGCAGTTCCCTTTAAGATAAGTATCGGTTTATTTAGTGGTAGGAATAGTTTAATCATCTTAGCGTGTGCATGAGTAGATTATAATTGTATTATAATAAACTCATTTGTTTGAACTGGTGTATGGTTTTATTGCTTTGAACTTGACCTTGAAACTTGTGGCGGTATCTTAACGATACCTGGCGACTCCAGAGCTAAGTAACGAAACAGAGCCAAATCGAGTGTTAAGCACACTCACCCAGAACGAGCAACATTTAGTGGCGACATCCGACGGGACTCGATTAGAAGTGGCCCACCCACTCCGAGAGAACCCAGAAATTTGAATCTGAAATCCAATTGGGAAAAGGAAAAACCACAAGTGTTCAAGTAGTTCAAATTAATACTCATAATTCGGAAGTGTGTTTTTGCATGCGTAACTAACAGGGTTGTAAGGTTAAACTGAGAGATTTTTATTGCAACAAACTGTCGGGAGTTTTATAAGTCAGAACATAGCGAAAGCCGTACCCGTATTTATAAGCATTGCCTTATTATCCCTCGTTCCAAATTAAAAGAGAGCATAGGAGAAAAGAAATGGCCATGCAGGCAATGGAACGCCTCATGAACCCAGAGCAATTCGTGGTCGCAGCGACCAACAGTAGCAGAGTAGTGTCCCGTGTGGGAGCTGGAACCAGGTCAGTGTCCCGTGTGGGAGCTGGAACTCAGGAAGTACCTCAAAGGGAAAGGATGGCCCCTTTAGAGTGAATTTTGTGTGAATGAGGAGACAGGTCCCGGGAGTATAGGACATACTTGGTGGGAGAACCTATCTCAAATTCATAAAAAGAGTTTATGTAAAGCACGCAAGCTGATGGAAATTGTGTCCTGTCTGGCACAATTGCGAGGCACAGAGGAGGTCGTTCGGACGCTCCGCAAGAATTAGAAGAAAAGAATAGATGAGCAAAGTCGACATTTGCGATGTCGAAAAGGATAACATAGAATTAAGAAGGAAGTTGGCAGAGAAGGATAGAGAGGTGGATGATGCCAAGAGGGCACATCAGTCTTGTCTAGCCCATCTGAGCAGCTCCCAAGCCCAGTATGAGAAAGCCTATCAGGATGTGCAGCGCGCAGTTCTGATAGGAGAAGATTCAGAGAAGCAGGTAGAGGCAGATGCTCTGACCTAAAGGCAGCTTTAAGGGCACTCCATGCTGCCACCACTGAGCAAAGGCAAAGCACCGTAGGCCATGCAAAATTTAGGAAGCAGATTGCGCAGCTGCAATCTCTGCTTTCTGTGCAGAATGGGTTCCAAAGACATTTGGGACCCAGTTAGATGAAGAAATTCCCCAGATTGGCAGGAATTGAGCGAAACCGCGCAACGCTATGTTCAGGGAACATGTGCACCAGCAGCACAACAGAAAAGAAAAGCGCCCCCCCCCCACAGATCAGATAGCACCCGCACCAATGAACCCAGTCATCACCCAAAGAAAAGCAACCGCAGAAGGCGCACCCGAGGTCACAACACCCACCCTTTAACCGTAACACAACTAAGGGACGCGTGTGAGAAATCACCCCGTTCCTCCCACTGCAGACCCCCACCAATTTTTCGCAAGAGTGAAACAGCAGGCGACCATGTACGGCCTTGATGCGCGAGAGCAGGTTAAGCTCACAGTTTTGAGTTTAGACTCATTAGTTGTAGCAGCCCTCCCTGACCCACAGAACGTTGGAGGAGGTACCCTCGAAGAGATGCATACATCTATTTTAGACGCGATAGGGTACAACAGAGGAGACCCAGTCGAAGGCCTAAATAAGTGTAGGCAGAAAAGGACAGAGCACCCCACAGCATTCGCAGGAAGGCTGTGGATTCATTTCACTGCCGTTTTTGGTGATTTAAACCGCGCACATTTAACCCGATAATATGTTAAATGACCCGCACCATCATCTCCCACACCACAGATGCAGGACAGAATGTCTGCAGCAGTTATGACCCCTCAGAAGAAGCCCATAATGAAAAATGGGTATTGAAAGATTGTCCCGTGCTTGGGAGCAATCTGTCCAAGGCAAGGTAAAAGTAAAGACCCCAGAAGAAGCTCAGGCTGCAGCAGATATTCAGTCATGCTGGCTGACGCCGGCGTGCGCGGAGGTAGGGATCGGTGTGGGGCCTGCGGAGAGGAGATGGCATGGTGCCAGTGGAGGGTGCTCCCCAGGGCCAAGGGTGCACGCCAGTGATCGGGGTCGGAACCGGGGGACGGGGTGGGGGGGGTGGGGGGTGGGGGGGGGGTAGGTTGGGGGTCTGTGGCTCGGGGGTGCCAGGGATCAGAGGGCCGGGATGGGAGTTCCGGGGATGGGAGTGCCTGGGAGGGGGAGTGCCTGGGAGGCGAGCGCCAGGAGGGGTGTGCCGGGGGGGGGGGGGGGGGGGGGGGGGGGGGAGGGGGGGGTGGCGGGGGGGGGGGGGTGCCAGGGAGGATAGGCGCCAGGGGATGGGGATGCTGGGGAGTGCCTGAGAGGCGAGTGCCAGGAGGGGTGTGCCGGGAGCAGGGGGGCCAGGGAGGGAGTGCAGGGCAGGGGGTGCCGGGGAGGATGGGTGCTGGGGATGGGGATGCTGGGAGGGGGAGTGCCTGGGAGGCGAGTGCCGGGGAGGGGTGTGCCGTGGAGGTGGGGTTCTGGGGACGGGAGTACCGGGGATGGGAATGCTGGGGAGGGGGAGGGGTGCCGCGGGGGGATGTCGGTGATGGGAGTGCCGGGGAGGGGGTACCGGGGAGGGGGGTGCCAGGGTTGGGAATGCAGGGGAGGGGAGTGCCAGGGAGGGCAGTTGCTGGGGATGGGAGTGCCGGGGCGGACGAGTGCCGGGGCGGACGAGTGCCGGGGAGGGGCGTGCCAGAGGTGGGAGTGTCTGGGGGGGGGGGGGGGGGGGGGGGGGGGGATCCGGGATGGGGGTTGCCTGGCTAGGTGCAGCTGGCAACAGTGGGACTTTGCCTATGGCACTTGGCTGCAGAAGGGGCTATGAGCAATGATGACATGTCATCTATCCCCACCCCCCACTCCCTGCAGACCGTTATGTTTGGGCATTACCCAGCGATGTTGACTGCTGTGGCAGGAGCCGCTCTTCTACATGTTGCCTTGAGGGAGCTGGAGCAGAAGTGTGCCAGGGAAGGGCAGAGGCTGCGCAGAGGAGCGTTCCGCAGAGAGGCAGATGGCAGCCGCCCATGCTGGAGACTGCCCGCCCACAGGTGAGGAGAAGAGGAGAGGAGGAGGTGGTGTTGCCACAGTGACGGAGGAGCCCGATGTGGCCCCGTGTTCACGGCGCCGCTTGTCG